>NC_041221.1:61082387-61114048 GCF_002837175.3 Physeter macrocephalus
CCTCTCACTGTTGTGGCCTCTCCCGTTGTAGAGCACAGGCTCCGGACGCGCAGGCTCAGCGGCCATGGCTCACGGGCCCAGCCGCTCCGCGGTATGTGGGATCTTCCCGGACCGGGGCACGAACCCGTGTCCCCTGCATTGGCAGGCGGACTCTCAACCACTGCGCCACCAGGGAAGCCCCAGAGTCATATCTTAAGCTAATTTTAATTTAGTTTTTCTGCGATTTCTTTCTTGGAGTTAATTCTTTTCTTCTAAACTCTCCAACTGTGAAACTGATGCTTTCAGAGTTTTTCTAAGGGAAGAAAGACATACGTCACTGCCATAATTGTGAATATGCTCACTGTAACATCTGTTTGATTACACATTGATTAAACTCTAGGAGTAATTTTTCATATTTTAGCAACTGTGGGTGTACTGAGAAAAGCTTTCAGTTAGCAACTATTATTTCTAGTACTATCTTCAGAAGCCAGGACTGAGTTGGATCCCTTACGACTCGCACAATGCCTTCAGTGTAGTTTGGATGGCCAGTAAATATTTGAATGAATTGGTATTATGAAAACAGTTCCCCTCTTCATTAGTTATAACTTCAGTAGGAATTTAGAAATAGAGGGACTGTAGTTTCTTTTTAATTAGTAACAACTTTATGAGTGAGATAAAAAGAATGAAGGAATTAGGAAAATTCTCTTTTCAAAATGGAGAAGAGGAAAATATATTTTATATTTCAAGTCCTTAAGAGCCATTAGGATGAAATTTGTAATTTAAAAAAAATTAATGAAAAGTATGCTAGAATGTAGTTAATTTTGGCTGGGTCATAGTTAACAATTCTAGGAAACTATCTAGCTGAATTCATCTTTGTTATTTGACATTGCTCAGTTCTTGCTATGATTTGTTTGATTGTTTTAGCTTTATTTCTCAAGCAGGAATATAGTTCATACTTAGCTTAATTATTTTACTCAGGAAGCAGCTGTTATTTTTAAATATAATCAAGTTTGGAATATACGATTCTTTTGGTGGTTTAATTTTATGCTAAAATTTAAACTGTGTAACTATTGCTCGTGCTTTGTTTATGCAGAATATCCCCCGAATCCTAAATCTAGAACTCAAAGGATGCTGGTCATTAAGAAAGGTAATACAAAAGACTTACAGCTATCTGGATTCCCAGTAGTAGGAAATCTTCAGTCACAGCCAGTTAAGAATGGGACTGGTCCAAGTGTTTATAAAGGCTTAGTCCCTAAACCTGCTGCTCCACCTACAAAAGTAAGTTCTAAGTTGTTAAACATGCAAGTTTTAAGTTGACATCAATTGAATTACTTTGACAGGAAAAATGTTAAAAATTTCACGTCGAAGTGTGGGGGTATTGGTGGGCTGCTGATTTCTAAGTGGAAAGCATTTTTGGCCTACTGTGTGTCATTGATTTTAATTGTCTTGTAAGTGGCTTGTGTGTTTGTCCATGTATGTTTTCTTATTTCAGTAGTCAGTAGTAAATGAAATCTATAAATACTTGTTTTGCAAGATGTATCTGTGATATATTTGCTTAATAATGTATAAAATGCTCTGTCCTTTGTGTTCAGTTTTAGGTTTTTGAAGCTTGGTCACTTTTGTTTTTCTTGGTATTAGGCAAAAGAAACCTAACTTAAGGTTTATAAAACTTTGAAAAAACAGCAATGTAGTTAGATGTTTTATCTGAATACCAGGTTTTGATTTTATTTGTAAAAAAAATGGAAGAGAACCATGTAGAAATGATTAAGGTATAATACAAAAATAATTGTTTTTATGAGCCACATTTAGTCATCTTTATGTGTTCAGTTTGTTTTCTCTCTCTTCTATATACTCTGTTTTAGATACACATTGTTTGTGTGTTTTTCTTTAGCCTACACAGTGGAAAAGCCAAACTAAAGAAAATAAAGTTGGGACTTCTTTCCCTCACGAGTCTACATATGGTGTCGGAAACTTTAATACTTTTAAATCAACTGCCAAGAATTTTAGTCCATCAACAACTTCAGTGAAAGAGGTACGGCATTTAAAATTACTCCTGAGGAGCGAAATGTATCTTAATCATGGTAATTTAATTAACAGTGAACAAAAGGCATAGGTGCATTAAATGAATGCATTAAAATGAGATATTTTAGTTCTTTCAGAAAACTTGATTCAGATACTTCCCTCCATTTGCTAACTTTTTTTGCAGTTTAAGTAGGGATAATTTTTAAAATTTCTAACAAAATTTCCAAATATCCTAAAATGTAGAGAAAATCATACAGTGAAACACCCATATACTTATCAACCAGAAGGAGTAATTTTTAAGAGAAGAATTATGAAAATGGGTATTTTGACTTTTGCCACAGAGTTATGCTATGCTGTCTGATTGAACCTTGACTAAAAATAAGGATTTTTATTATATAATCTTCTTTTGGGGATGATGGACACTAAGGGCAGAGAGGAGGAAGAAGAAGGAAAGGTGCATATTATTATTTTACTGACCTTGAAGTAACTTATGTATTTCTTTCTCATTTGGCCAGCTTTCTGAAACTTCTACATCAGGGACTTCCCTGACCAGTTCAGGGTCAAAAGACACTTGTGACTGTATTGTTATAACTGAGATTGATCTGGGTACTATAGTGGAACATTATAACCCCTCATATACTAGTTCTCAATCATAGAATTTTAGAGCTGTGATGAAAGGACCAGCATTCTCAGCTGGTCAGTTGTGGCTTAAATTCATTATAATCTGCAGACGTTATTGACAAGAGTTAAGCATTTTGGTTTATTCCCATGGCTTAAAATACCTGTGACACAGAATTCTAACGTTCTCTTTTCTTTTGTACTCCACTGTCAAAATATCCAAAACAAAAAGGACTCCAGTACATGTTCTGTTACTGTCCCCTCCTGCTCTTCCACAAAAATTTTCCTTCATAAAACCCTATCTGATACACTCAATGTGTACCTGTGTGTAAAGAATTAAAATAGTTTGTATGGGAAGCTGTTAACTAGAACCTTAGAACTCTGTGGAACACAATTTTAAAAACTGCCTTTTTTTTAAATTATAGAAATGTTTAAGCAATTTTAGGATTCATTTTATAAAATAGTATTTAAAGTCCTAATTTAGAATCATAGTTCTTGGTATTATCAGACCTTAATTGTTTCTGGGATAAAATTTTTGTTTACTCATTCAGTGGGATAGATAAAAATGGCAGTCATAGTGGAAAACAGTTTAAAATAGAATTTAAAATCAATTTTGTATTGGGAAGAAGGTGAAATAGAAAGTCATGGTAGTTGTGAACTTTATATTAGTTCTCTGTCTACATTTATCAACATTTAAAATTTTTTTTCTTAGTGTAATCGCTCAAATTCCTCTTCACCTGTTGACAAACTTAATCAGCAGCCTCGTCTAACCAAACTGACACGTATGCGCACTGATAAGAAGAGTGAATTTTTGAAAGCATTGAAAAGGGACAGAGTAGAAGAGGAACATGAAGATGAAAGCCATGCGGGCTCAGAAAAGGTAATTGAACTTGCAGTGTAATTCTTGGTTTGACATTAGCATGTCATTGGAATAGGTGGGCCAATATTATTTATTTAGGACCTTTGAATATTTTCATATTTCTGAAAGCAAGGCTAGCTAGCTATTTGCACAAATAATGAATTCATTTCTAAAATAGACTTTTCTTACTCTGTAGTTCTGTGCAAAAATGAAATTTAAAAAAATTCCTGTTCATGTTTGTGTTTTTGGTTTTCCCCGTCTTGCCTACCTTTATTTATCCTTTTAGTTTTGTCTTTATTGAATAGATGTGAATACATGGAGTCAGAGAGCTGTTGGTACCCTTCACAACTTAGTTTTACATATTATGAAACTGTCTCCTAAATGATTATATAAGCATTACAGTTGTTTTATCAATGAAAATCTAACCAGGATCTATTAAAGTTTTTTTAAACAATTCTATTCTCTAATCATTTTTTTTTAACTCTTCAAAAATTAGGATGACGACTCATTTAATTTGCATAACAGCAATAGTACTCACCAAGAAAGGGATATAAACCGAAACTTTGATGAAAATGAAATTCCACAAGAGAATGGCAATGCCTCTGTAATTTCCCAGCAGATCATTCGGTCTTCAACCTTCCCACAAACTGATGTTCTTTCTAGTTCACTTGAAGCAGAACACAGGTTAGTATTTTTACTTTTGTCTCTACCCAGAATTTTGATTTTATTATAGAAAATTGATTTATTTTTTAACAGCTTCATTGATCTCAGTTCCCAAACCAGGGATCGAACCTGGGCCACGGTAGTGAAAGCCTGAATCCTAACCATTAGGCCACCAGGGAACTCCCTGTAAACTTTCTGATTCTTAAGTTACATACATGTTTAAGTACTCATATTGCTTGATTTAACAACTTCGGCATCAGTGATACAGTTCTCAAGGATGACAGTTTTTTTGTTAAAAAATACAAAATATGAAATAGGCATATATATTAGTATTATTATCAAGTTTCAGCATGTCATCAAGGTATTGAGGATAGCTTCAACATCAGAGGGGTAGTCGTTACCTTGTCTAAGCACCAAATGAATTAATAGAAATGAGTGCCAGAGAAATTCAAGGGAGTTTTGGGGTAGATAGCATTATGGCTTGAGTACCAGTCAGAGTTTGAATTGGGACCCAAATTAAATCTTAAAGGGTGAGACAGTACGGGCAAGGGTACTGGGTAGTCATTTTGGAATAAAAAGGGGCATGAAAGGATATTTAGAGTTGAATACATACCTAGTTTGTTTTAGGGTTAGTGAATAGAATATCTTGACAGGAGTTGTGGAGTCCTTAATGGAATTAGAGATAAATTGAAAAGGCAGGGGCCTTAGAGGTCTATTCAAGCTCTTTCAATGCTTCAGATGAAGAAATAGCTCAGGGAAGTGAACAAATTATCCTGTGTCTTATACCTGGTTTGTGGAGAGTAGGATTTGTGACCCAGGTTTTCCACTTTTAGTCCTGTGCTTTTTCTAATGTAAGGAATTTGAATTTGTGGTCATGGTGTTAAGGAATTTGTTCTTTAGGAAGTGGGAAGCCATTGAAAATATTTAGTGGAGGGTGGTAATTGTGAAAATGGTATCAGGGTGATTTGGTAATAATTTGAAAGAGAATGGGAAGAAATGCTAATGAAAAGGCAAAGTGCAGATCAATGTTTTGGTATATTCCTAATTGTGGGGAATAGGGAAATACAGAGTATTTGTTTTGAAAGCTATTCTAGAAACAGTTAACAGTTACAGCCCTTGGAGGGAAGTGGAAAGAGGAGAGAATGGACAGTTAGGAATACTTGTTTTTCATAACATTTGAAATAATTTGTTCCATCTTCATTATTATTTAGTTATGATTCAGTTTTTAAAAGTAAAACAAGTAAAAGTAAGGATCTAGTGAAAGGTGTGAGATTGTTTTTACCAGTCTAGATCTGTAGACTCTGGACTGGGTAGCACTGAGAATGGAAGTGCCATTCCACAGGGAGGCCATCTAGGTTACAGTGAAGACAAAGCATTAAATGATTAAAAGAAATGTGAGAAATGGTAATTAACAGTGATGGTGACTGTGACATTTTAGTCCAGAGGCAGCAGAGTTTGGTGCAATGTATACTAACTTACGAGGCAAAAAACCATAATTCTGCTCCTTTCTTTGCTGTCAAGTAGGCAAATTGTTTTTACTTAAGAGATCCTGGTTCTTCATCTGTAAAATATGGGTATAGTGTTACATTTTATTTCCATTCTCTGAGCACTGTTATTTTATGAGATTGTTTGAAAATGTGTAAAGGCTACAAAGTAGCCAATATGTGACGGGTTCAATTTGAAAGATGAGTTAGGTGTAAAAAGGAGTATGTTTAAGGGATGTAATTATGGAATCTTAAAAAAAAAATGGCTCTGAAGAATATAGGGGCAGGACAGGAATAAAGACTAAGACGTAGAGGATGGATTTGAGGACACAGGGAGGGAGAAGGGTAAGCTGGGACGAAGTGAGAGAGTGGCACTGACATATATACACTACCAAATGTGAAATAGCTAGTGGGAAGCAACCGCATAGCACAGGGAGATCAGCTCAGTGCTTTGTGACCACCTAGAGGGGTGGGATAGGGAGGGTGGCAGGGAGACGCAAGAGGGAGGGGATTTGGGGATATATGTATACTTATAGCAGATTCTCTTTGTTATACAGCAGAAGCCAACACAACAATGTAAAGCAATTATACTCCAATAAAGATGTTTTTTTTAAAAAAAAAAAACAGTATAATCAGACTAGTACAAGATATGTGGCCATATAAGAAACAGAAGCTTTAAAGGCTCTAAATCAGATGCAGCAGTCATGGCTACAGTATTCTTGTTTGCCCAACTAGAGAAAGTGGTTGATTCCCTGTTAATCTTTTTTTTTTTAACTGAAGTATAGTTGATTTACACTGTGTTAGTTTTTGGTGTACAGCAAACTGATGCAGATTGTTTTTCATTACAGTTTATTACAGGATACTGAATATAGTTCCCTGAGCTATATAGTAGGACCTTGTTGTTTCTCTGTTCTTTTTTTTTTTTTAAATTAACTTTTGCCTGCATTGGGTCTTTGTTGCTGCACCTGGGCTTTTCTCTAGTTGCGGCGAGTGGGGGCTACTCTTCATCGCGGTGCGTGGGCTTCTCATTGCAGTGGCTTCTCTTGTTGCGGAGCACGGGCTCGAGGCGCACGGGCTTTAGTAGTTGCGGCACGTGGGCTCAGTAGTTGTGGTGCACTGGCTTAGTTGCTCCGCGGCATGTGGGATCTCCCCGGACCGGCTTCGAACCCGTGTCCTCTGCGTTGGCAGGCGGATTCTTAACCACTGCGCCACCAGGGAAGTCCATCTTCGCAAAACTTTTAATCTTTTGAGCAAAGAACTGTTCCAGGTACCTTTTAGTCTTCCAGGGAGTTGAAATTTTTTCCGTTAAGAGAATTTTGTAAAGACCAAAATAAATGGAAATCTGAAGCTGCAATGTCTGGTGAATACAGCTGATGAATCAGAACTTCCCAGCCAAGCTGTAACAGTTTTTGCCTGATCAGCAAAGAAACACGTGGTCTTACGTTATCCTGATGGAAGATTATGCATTTTCTGTTGACTAATTCTGGATGCTTTTCGTCGAGTGCCGCTTTCAGTTGGGCTAATTGGGAGCAGTACTTGTTGGAATTAATGGTTTGGTTTTTCGGAAGGAGCTCATAATAGAGGACGTCCTTCCAATCCCACCAAATACACAACATCACCTTCTTTGGATGAAGACTGGCGTTTGGTGTGGTTGATTTTGCTTGTCTGATCTCTTCCATTACACATTGCTGTACAGTATCCACTTTTCATCGCCCGTCACAATTTGTTTTAAAAATGGAATGTTTTCGTTATGTTAATTAAGTAGAGAATCGCATGAGGAAATATGGTCAAGAGGGTTTTTTTTCTTCCGCTTAACTTACGTGGAACCCAAACATCAAAGCGAGTAACATAACCACGCTGGTGCAAATGATTTCCAGCGCTTGATTTAGATATTTTGAGTATGTTGGCTATCTCCCGCATGGTATAATGTTGATTGTTCTCAATTAATGTCTCGATTTGATCGCTGTCGACTTCAACTGGTCTACCTCACCATGGAGCATCGTCCAGCGAGAAATCTCCAGCACGACACTTCGCAAACCTCTTTTGACACGTTCCATCAGTCACAGCACCTTCTCCATACACTGCACAAATCTTTTTGTGCTTTTCAGTTGCGTTTTTACCTTTCTTGAAATAATACAGCATAATATGCCAAACATGTTCTTTGTTCCATCTTCACTGTTAAAATGGCTACACAAAAATTCACCAATTTTAATAAGCTTTTTTTAAAATGCGTGCTTAATATGACAGCTGTTACAATACAGTCTAACAAAATTGTTTCAAAGGAAGTTAAAAGACAACTAAGCACTACTAGAGCCATCTTACAGAAAAAAACCGAACGAACCTTTTGTCTAACCCGATAAAAGGGATCATGTTTTCTTGCTCACAGTGTAAAAGGAATTATCTTACTTGGGTTAAGTTCTAAATTAAATTTATTCTTTCCCCCCTTTCCAGATTGTTAAAGGAGATGGGCTGGCAAGAAGACAGTGAAAATGATGAAACATGTGCTCCCTTAACTGAGGATGAAATGAGAGAATTCCAGGTTATTAGTGAACAGGTAAGAAGAGCTGAATCATGTAAGTTCACTTTAAAAATTGCCCTTCCTTAATCAGAACAACATATAACTAAGCATTTTTGGGGGGTGGGGAGAAAGAAAGTTTTACAGTTTTATTTAGGAATTTGTTAAACATCATACTCTAGGTCAGATTTGCCTTTGTTTTAAATAGGTCTGCAATGCTGACTTCTTTAAATCCATGGATCTGCAGTGCTTAGGAATTAGTATAAAGAATATGTCTGATTTGTCACTTTTCAGGTATTTAAAAATGACTTGGGGATAAGAAGTAGAAAACAACAGTAGCTTTGCCAAATGTAGCTTCATTTTTTTATCCTTTTCTTGGCACAGGAATATTTTATATTCTAGAACATCTTTTTTTTAATGTCTTCATAGTTGCTGTCTTGAAAGAGTATTCCTTAGAAAATGTACAGTAGAGTGTCAGGGAGTTGAGATTTTTCTTTTTCAAATCCATTATAGTTTTTTAAAATAGTTCTGGTCATGCAGAATTGATTTTCTATATGGAGATATTATAATTTATATTATAATCTTCAAAACACTTCTTAAATGTTTTGAATGAAATCTTTGAGGAAATTAGTTACGTTTACTTCATAATAAAATAGACTTCATCGTCCTAATTAAAAATTTGTGGCAAAATACGCATAACAAAATTTACAATTTCAACCATTTTTAAGTGTACAGTTCTGTGACATTAGGTACATTGACTTTGTTATGCAGCCATTACCACCACTCACCTCCAGAGCTGTTTTCATTTTGTAAAACTGAAACTCTGTACCCATTAAACCATAACTTCATTCTCTGCTCCCCCAACCTTGGGAAACCACCACTCTACTTTCTGTCTCTCTGAATTTGTCTGAGTACCTCATATAAGTGGAATCATGCAGTATTTGTCCTTTTGTGACTGGCTTATTTCACTTAGCAGAATGTCTTTGAGATTCATCCATGTTGAAGCACGGGTCAATCAGAATATCCTTTTTTTAAGACACAATAATCCATTGTATGTGTATGTACCACATTTTGTTTATCCATTCATTCATTGATGGACACTTGGATTGCTTCCACCTTTGGCTATTGTAAATAATGCTGCTGTGAACATGGGTGTATAGGTATCTCTATCTATCTATATCTATCTATCTATAGATAGATACCTATACACCCATGTTAAATAATGCTGCTGTGAACATGGGTGTATAGGTATCTGTATCTATCTATATCTGTCTATCTATAGATAGATACCTATACACCCATGTTCACAGCAGCATTTATATCTATAGATAGATAGATAGTCTATAGATAGCTGTAGACTCTATCGATATCTGTAGAGTCCCTGTTTTTAATTCTTTCAGGTATTTACCCAGAAGTAGAATTGCTGCATCATATGGTTATCTATTAACTTTTTGAGAAGCTGACCTACTGTTTTTCTGTAGTAGCCACACCATTTTACATTCCCACCAGTGGTGCTCTCTTCCCTCTCATTTCTCGTATTTTTCTCCCAACACCATTTGTTGAAAAAGACTGTGCTTTCTGTATTGAATGGTCTTGGCACCCTTGTTAAAAATCATTTGTATATGCAAGAGTTTGTTTCTGGGCTTGCTATTCATTGGTCTTCAGTTCTGTTTTTGTGGGGTTTTTTTTTTTTCCTATAAATTTATTTATTTATTTTTAATTTTGGCTGTGTTGGGTCTTTGTTGCTGCACACGGGCTTTCTCTAGTTGCGCTGAACGGGGCTATTCTTCGTTGCGGTGCACGGGCTTCTCATTGTGATGGCTTCTCTTGTGGAGCACGGGTTCTAGCCGTGCGGGCTTCAGTAGTTGCAACACGTGGGCTCAGTAGTTGTGGCTCACTGGCTCTAGAGTACAGGCTCAGTAGTTGTGGCACACAGGTTTAGTTGCTCCATGGCATGTGGGATCTTCCCTGACCAGGGTTCGAACCAGTGTCCCCTGCATTGGCAGGTGGATTCTCAGCCTCTGTGCCACCAGGGAAGTCCCTTCAGTTCTGTTTTTATGCCAGTGCCACATTGTTTGGATTGCTGCAGCTCTGTAGTATTTTTTTTTTTTTTTTTTTTTAAAGGATGGAGGAGGCTATGTTTAGTGTTGAGTTCAGCTAAATTCAGGACCCTGGGAAAGCTAGGACCTTTTTCTTTTCTTTTTTAAAAAAAAATAAATTTATTTATTTTTGCCTGCATTGGGTCTTTGTTGCTGTGCGTGGGCTTTCTCTAGTTGTGGCTAGAGGGGGCTACTCTTTGTTGGGGTGCACTGGCTTCTCATTGCGGTGGCTTCTTTTGCTGTGGAGCACAGGCTCTGGGTGCGCTGGCTTCAGTAGTTCTGGTGCGTGGGTTCAGCAGTTGTGGCTTGCAGGCTCTAGAGTGCAGGCTCAGTAGTTGTGGTGCACAGGCTTAGTTGCTCTGCGGCATGTGGGATCTTCCCAGACCAGGGCTTGAACCCGTGTCCCCTGCATTGGCAGGCGGATTCTTAACCACTGTGCCATCAGGGAAGTTCTGTAATATGTTTTGAAATCAGCAAGTATGAAACTTCCAACTTTGCTCTTCTTTGCAAAAGACTGTTTTGGCTATTCTGGAATCCCTTGAGCTTTTTTTTTTTTTGCGGTACGCGGGCCTCTCACTGTTGTGGCCTCTCCCTGCACAGGCTCAGCAGCCATGGCTCACGGGCCCAGCAGCTCCGCGGCATGTGGGATCTTCCCGGACCGGGGCACGAACCCGTGTCCCCTGCATCGGCAGGTGGACTCTCAACCACTGCGCCACCAGGGAAGCCCCCTTGAGCTTTTATAAGAGTTTTAGGATGGGTTTTTCTGTTTCCGCAAAAAATACCCGTGAGATTTGATAGGGATTACATTGAATCTGCAGATTGTTTGTGGTAATATTTGCATCTTAACAATGCTAAGTCTTCTAATCTGTGAGTATGGGATGTTTGTTAATGTTTTTTAAAATTTCTTTCAGCAGTGTTTTGTAGTTGTCAGTGTAGAAGTCTTTTGCCTCCTTGGTTAAGTTCATTTCTTATACTTAGGAATAAGTATTTTTTCTTTTTAATGCTATTATAAATAGAATTGTTTTCTTTTTTTAAGAATTGTTTTCTTAATTTACTTTTTGGATTGTTCATTGTTACAGAAATGCAGCTGATTTTTATGTATTGGTTTTATGTCCTGCAACTACTTTGCTATGTGTGTTAGTTCTCACAGGTTTTTAAATAGAATTTTTAGGTTTTTTACATATAAGATCATGTTGTCTGCAAGCAGAGATAATTTTACTTCTTTTCCACTTTCATATTTCTTCCTTCCCAGTTAATGTAAATTTTTTATTCGGAAGTTAGTGAACCATGTTATTTTTCACAGGCTGATTATGGGTAATACTTCTGAAGGATTTTTTTTGTTATGTTTATTGTCCAATTTACAAACAAAAAATTCACATTAGGTGTACAGTTGGGTGAGTTTTGACAAATGTACATAGCTGTATGACTACGATCCCCAGAAGTTCCTCATTGTCCCTCTTTGCATTTAGTTCTTTCACTCCCAGCTCCAGCCCCTGGTAGACACTGATTATTTGCTTTCTGTCCTTATAGTTTTGCCTTTCCACAATTTTTTTTTCCTGAATACCTTTTTTTTACATTAATTTTTATTGGAGTATAGTTGATTTACAATGTTGTGTTAGTTTCTGCTGTACAGCAAAGTGAATAAGCTATATACATACACATATATCCACTCTTTTTTAGATTCTTTTCCCATATAGGTCATTACAGAATATTGAGAAGAATTCCCTGTGCTATACAGTAGGTCATTATTAGTTATCTGTTTTATATATAATAGTGTGTATATGTCAATCCCAATCTCCCAAGTTACACAGTGTTTTTACTAATAGAACCATATATTGTTATAGTCCTGGATCTGGTTGCTTTCATGTTTTTGAAACTCACCCATGTTTGGTGAGTAGTAGTCCATTGTGTGGGTTTGCCATTTTGTGTATCTCTTTGAAGGATTTGTTTTGAATCTGAAGGAAGGCATCAAGAAAAACCACTTAGTATCATTACCATAAGGTAGTAGTCAAGGAAAACATAATACTGCCTGACCAAGATAATTGGCTTTAAAACCATGTTATGACTGGGGCAGGTAGATAAAACCCTATTGATAATAAAACAATTAACTGATATAAAAAATTTGTGTATACTGTGGGTTGGAGAGCAATGACCTGTAAGTATAATGTCCATTTTTAAAAAAACTAAAGATAAAGACATGGGTATATTTATGTTAATGATGACATGTCATTTGACATTTAGATGCCTAAAAAACCATTAGGGCCTGATGCTGTTTATAAAAGTATTCATATTGTATCTGGTAACAGTTGAGAATCTGAGTTTAAACTCCTTCTCTTGAAATTCTGCAAACATTTATCAAGTGTTCACTATGCCCAAGATTTTAGAGTTTATAGAGATGAGCTCCTTCATAGTGCTGCAGTTTAATGAAGATAGGTAGATTCCCATATAAAGCAGAATGTGGTAGCAGTTTTCAAAATATTTAAGGTGAGGAGAGAGAGAGAGTGTCATGCAAATTCATCAAATGTTTCTTGAGGTCCTATTCTAGAGTACTGGGAAAACACAAAAATTTTTGCCCACGTAGAATTTACATTAGTTAATTAATCTAGAGCTCAATGCCAGTTGCAGTGATCTGGAAAAGCATAATTGAGTTGGGTTTGAATTGGGCTTTGTCAGGTAAGATGAGGGAATGACATTCCTGGTGTAGGGAGTGAACAAAGGCAAAAGTAAGAGTTCAGGGTATGCTGGGGTTCAGAGTGGCTGGAGCATGGGGTAGAACGATTTTTTAATTTTTTTTTGCGGTATGTGGGCCTCTCACTGCTGTGGCCTCTCCCGTTGCGGAGCACAGGCTCCGGGTGCACAGGCCCAGCGGCCATGGCTCACAGGCCCAGCCGCTCCGTGGCATGTGGGATCCTCCCAGACTGGGGTACGAACCCATGTTCCCTACATCGGCAGGCAGACTCTCAACCACTGTGCCACCAGGGAAGCCCGTGTAGAAAGATTTTAATGAAAGATCTTGATAACAGTAATAAGTAGGGTGAGTCTAAGTCCTAGTTTGCCTTGGAGAGTCCCAGTTTATGCATGTTAATCCCACTGTATTTATTAATGGCACATGTTTACTCATTCTCAAAAGTGCCCTAGTTTGAATGATAAATTAACATGGCCTCCCTAATTGTGAGTAACGTCATGTGAGCTCTTAATGCCCTCTAGGTAATTGTGCTAAGTGCATTTTTGTAGTATTTGTATGAAGTAGGTAATACCATTAGTCCTGCTGTGTAGATGACAAAACTTAATTAGGCTCATAGTGGTTGGGTAATTTTCTCTAGGTCCGTACAGTGTATTATTAGTGGAGTTGGAAGTTGAGCCCAAGTCTGGCTGACTTCATAGCCTGTGCCTATAACTGATATAAAGTTGAAAAAACACATTGTCCTATTAAGGTTTTTGTATGCCATGTCAGGAGTATAGATTGTTTTTTATTATAGGAAACCTTTTGAGGTATTTTTAGGTATGTGAAACCATTTGTACATGTGGAAGTATAGGTATAGTGTAAGGTGTATATTGGAAGTGTAATTGGGAAGACTAGGATCAGGATGGTTAGTTGGGAATATATTGTAATAATTAGGGAAGGGATAAATGAGGGCCTGAAGTAGAGAAAGACAGTAAACCAGGGTCTTGATGAGACTGAGATCTGAAATAGAATCAGCAGGATTTTGAAATTTCAACCTATGAACTGATAATTATATCATTATTATAGACAGGAATGGAGAAGGAGGAGCTGATTTTAGGAGACTGTATATATATATATATATATATATATATACACACACACACATATGTATGTATATGTGTAATTCTATGCATTTTACATAAATACATGTATATGTAAAATAGACGAGTGTGTGTGTGTATTTATGTATATGTATGTATTTCCCCCCGGGGGGAGGGTGGGGAGGGTGCAGGCATTTAGAGAAATCAGAGATAAAGATCAGATTTGGTTTTTAATCTTAATTGTCCACAGTTGATTTTAAGCTGTGGAAAGATTAGGTGGCACTGGATGATAAATCATGTGAAGCAAGGATAGAACTTTGAGGGATTAGAAAGGTGTACCTTTAAAAGAGAGATGAGGCGTATTTGTAACCATCACAGTGGCTGAGAATGCCAGAGACTGAGAACACTGAGAACATGGCTTTTGTTTTTCTTAGTAAAGATGGTGGTGAGGTCATTTGTTCAGAGTAAAGGGAGGTAGCTAAATAGGGAGGGAAAAAGGAAAATTGAGAGCTAATAAGACTCTAGACTTGTTATTTGTAGTTATCACGGTCTGTAGCAAAATTAGCTATGATGTAAGTTGCCCTTTGGGTTTGGATCTAATCCTAATCCTTAGGACTTAAAAAAGCCCTCTAGACTATGACACCTATAGATAGTTCCAAATATTAACTTATTATATAACTGGATTTGGTCTTACAGAAATTTGTATTTCTCATTTTGATAAAAATTGCCAGAGTCTCAGACATTTTTCTTACTTATACCATACTAACCCTTCAGTTCTGATTTTTAGAAATAGCTTAATATTTTTTTCAATATCTTAATCTCTGTGGTTAAACTAAGGCCTCTGTTTGATTTTGTTACCTTGTACTTACCTTATTTGAATACTCCTTACTTACTGGAGTACTTTGTATTCTGGTTATTCTGCAGAGTATGAATAAAGCGGATTGTGGGGTATGTTAATAGCCTAGTTAGGTCAGAATAATAAAAATAACAGCTGTAACTTAATGGTTGCTGATTATATTGTAGGCAGCACCTGAAGATATTTATTACAGTTTCCATTAAGGAAATGAAAATTTGGGAAGGTTAATTCCTTAACACGTCTACCCTGTCTGGATCCAAAATCTTTTCACTAGACTAGTACTGTACACCATATATATATATAATAGTGGTTTGGTAAGTGATAAATGCAGTTCTCCCAAAGGTAGTGATTTATTCATAGGAAATACTTTGTTATATTGGTTGGATCAATTACCTATATCTAACTAGTTTTTCAAAAATGATAGCATAATCTATGGAGTTTTATTACCTTTATTGCATTCATGGGTACATTGATTATTAGAGCATTCTTAATTTGTAGTAACTCTTGGAGGATAGTTTATTTATTCAATTTATTTTTGTTGACATTTTAGTTACAGAAGAACGGTCTGAGGAAAAATGGTATTTTGAAAAATGGCCTGATCTGTGACTTCAAGTTTGGACCCTGGAAAAACAGCACTTTCAAACCCACTATTGAGAATGATGACACAGAGACAAGTAGCAGTGACACATCAGATGACGACGATGTGTGAAGGATTTCCTAACAGCTTTAGAAATTTTAGTGTGATACATCTCTCATACAGTTTGGGGTGAATTGTAAAAATGAAGAACTATAATTTATGTAGTAAAATACCCCATTAGAAGATGATTTTTTGGGGGAGCTTCAATATGAAGAAAACCAAGAATGTTGTGTTGGCCTGTGTTGAACATTATTTCTTTGTTAAATGAATGTTGTAGAAATGAGGACTTTGGTTGATCCAACATTGACTTTCTTCATCACTGCAGCATTTCTCTGACTAGCAATGTGACGATGTAACAAATGAGATTTTCTCATTTAATAATAAAAAAATTGTGTAATGTTTTGCAAAGCTTCTGTCTTAAAATGTCCAGGTCTTAAGAAAAAAGGCAGCTTACACTGTTTTGCTTGCAGAGTCATATCTTTTTCGTACAGTGGAAATCCTCAAGTCCACTTTGTGCGGCTCTCGCCACCCTCACCCCTCCCCCCTGCAAAAAAAGGACAATGTAGCATGTTGGCTAAAACTGGAGCAAAGTGCACTAAAACATTAATTTCCTGAACTCAACTATTGTACTAGTCACCTTTTAAAACATAAATTGCTCTTTAGCCATTTGTAGTTCAGTAAATGTTACAGGAAAGACTTGCCACATTTTCTTCCAAATTTTGAGAGGTGATTTTCAAGAGCTTTATTTGGGTGTGTTGTCAGACCAGGATTTTCAGAGTTGATGGAAAAGAGTCTTGTGGGAAAACTTATTTTGATAAAATTATTACACATGCAGAAAAACTGATCACACTGACTGAATCTGTCCACAACATGAAAAATAAACTGGATTTTCAGAATATTGTCGTTCTCTGTAGTGTTAAAGGTATTGGTCTGTAAACATAATGTGGTTTATTCACTTATTAAAACAAAGTTAAACTTTATTAAAGATGGTGATTACCTTTTGAGTTTAGAGAAAGCAAGCTATGGAAAATAGCTTTTTTTATTATCAACTGCTTAACAAGTTTATTAAATGAAAGTTAACCACTTTATTTTTCATTTGCACATTAATTTTAGAATCATTTCTGTTTACTGCTCACTGGAAGAGTAATTTTGCTCTTTTTTTTTTGTATTTTTGATTTTTCTGATTTTATCCACATTTGCTTTAGCTTCCTCCATCCCACTCCCGTGTTTAAATATATTCTGATTGTAAAGAGCATACTTAGAGCAAAAATGTTTTAGGTTTTATGTCTGATTGAGGTAATCCTCAAGATTTTTAAATTGTTTTCTCAGAAGGCTTCAGTGTTTTTGCAGTTTCCATTTCAGTAATCCTACCCAAGTTCCCCAGCTTCCACCAGAAGCCAGATATTTTTGGTTCACACTGAGACTGGTGGTGTTGGGGAAATTTAAACAAAACACAATTTCAACCCCACAAAACTTATGGAGGGTGGCTTAGGGTGGTAACAAAGTATTAAATATATCTTAAAGTTATTTAAAATCAGCTTTTATTATATAATATGCCACAAGTCAGTCCAATCATTTAAGGTAAAATGTAGCATTAGCCACAAGAGAACCTGAAAGTATGCTTTCACAAAGCGCTGTCAGTATCATATATTGAATGTTTTTGGGACTCTTAGATTTCACTATTTCGTTTATGGGTTAATAAATTCTATCAGATGCAAATTGTATTTGCTGACACAAGCTAGAATGGATCTGAGAAATGTGGTTTACATTTGAAATGTAATGTATTTTCTAAATAGCTTTCAGAAAAGATTCTGGAATTTTAAATTTTCTGGCATTTTCTGCTTTCTATTAAGATAATTTTTTTTTTTTTTTTGCCTTCTTTTTTTTTTTTTTTTTTTTTTTTTTTTGAGTGGGATTGTATCGGCAGGCGGACTCTCAACCACTGCGCCACCAGGGAAGCCCTGCCTTAACTCTTTATCGACAGTTATTACTTGTTTATTGTGCATTCACACATTGTCATATTGAATGTGTTTAGTGTGGCAAGATACAACAGTGTGATTATGTGTTACATTATATCCTTAACCAGTTTGGCTACTGAGTGGGTGGAGCCATACAAATGTATTTTGATAGAATGGTTAAAGCTTAGCATAATTTTAAGTTGCTGTTGAAATACGGGCAGCTGGTAGAGTTTGAACTGTATTGTTTGAAAGGGAGCCCACAAGTAGTATAGAAACTAGTTACATTGTACATCTAGTGTGAAATTGCCAAACCCAGGACATGGAGGCCTGAAAAACAAATTTACTACTTTTGATTGCTTCAAACTCAGTTTCTCTGCAGCAAATTCTTTTTTACAACCACTTTATTGTGGTATAAATTGGCATAAACTACATATTTAAAGCATATAATTTGATAACCTTTGACTTGTGAAACCATTGCTGCAATTAAGGTAGTGAATATATGTCACGCTGAAAAGTTTTTAGTGTTTCCTCCTTTGTGATCCTTTTTACTACTCTCCTGTCTTCCCACCCCTTTTTTTTTTAAATGAGCAAAATTCTTATGGTAATGGGTTTAAAATAGCATTTCCAAAATTATATCTTGTTTTAAGGCTTAGAAAAACTTATTTCCATAAATATATTTTTATTAAAGTGGAAATGTAGAAGTGTTAATCTAAAAATAATCAGATCGCTTTGATAATATTAGGTTTACCTTAATTACAGTTGGGTATGTTGAAGCGCTTGGTATCTAAACATTTTTAGTTCCTTTTGCTAGTGTTTATATGTAATGTTAGAATATGATTATATAAACATTTTAAACTTATTTAGGAATAAGTTTAAATAATTATAATGTCTTAAATACCTTATTGACCCCCCCAAAACATAATTAACCTTAACCTGACATCAGATTCTACTGGGATGATCCATAATCTTTTACTCAAAAAGTTTGTAAAACATATTTTATTAAAATGTGCTTTTATTAGAATTCAGATACTTGGAGTAGAAAAGGCACTTGTGAAATTTTTCTTCTAAGTGAGATTTTTATTTTGGCTTATAAATTTAGGGATATATTGCTAGGCTTTTAAATAATAGAGTATCACCAATTGTGAGAGGTGGATATTGTGACTTTTTCTTTTGCACAGTCGTGTTTCTGGAGGTTATAATCCTTCGCTGTTGAGGAATGAGTGAGCAGGGCATTTCAAGCAATAGTAAAATCCCTAAAACCTTCAAGTGCTGCAGAGAAGTTTTGATCCTACTTTGTTATTTAATGTTAATTTTCTTGCCTTAGGGCTGAATGCTAGAATTTAGAAAAATGATGGAGCTCCCAAGAGAGCTTTGATTATTTTAATATATAATTCTGGGTGCTATCTAACACATGGACCTGAAAAGTTAGTAGTTAAGGGCTTGAGAATATGTGTAATTCAGTCATCACCTACTTTAAAAGGTTTTGTAATTGAAGTTCTCTTGTGAGGCATAACTTGTGCAGTTAATCATTTGCTGACATTTAACTTACCCTGTACGTTTCACTCTACCTTATCCATTTGTAATATTTGTTTTGTAGAAACCTAATCTGAAACAGTGATTGAAATTTATGTGTCAAATCATTAGATGTGTTAGGACATTACTGTAGCATGTTTAATGCAGCAATGTCCTAACTCTTGGTATACATAAGACCCCATGTTGTAGTAGTTTCCAAATTTGCACATTGATGTCATTAGAGAGCTTAAAAAAATGGTGATTCTAATGTATTTTTTTTTATAAATTTATTTATTTTATTTATTTTTGGCCGTGTTGGGTCTTCGTTGTTGCGCGTGGGCTTTCTCTTGTTGTGGAGAGAAGGGGCTACTCTTCGTTGTGGCATGGGCTTCTCATTGCTGTGACTTCTCGTTGCAGAGCACGGCTCTTGGCACGCGGGCTTCAGTAGTTGCAGCACGCAGGCTCAGTAGTTGTGGCTCATGGGCTCTAGAGCACAGGCTCAGTAGTTGTGGCGCACGGGCTTAGTTGCTCCGCGGCATGTGGGATCTTCCCGGACCAGGGCTCGAACCCGTGTCCCCTGCATTGGCAGGTGGATTCTCAGCCACTGTGCCAGCAGGGAAGCCTGATTCTGATGTATTGACATGCAGTATGGTGGAAGTAGTTACACCTGGATTTGAATTCTGGTTTTGCCTTTTATGTGAGCTGTGATCTTAATCCAGATAGTCAGCTCCTTGAGATGTTTATTCCGTAGAGTTACTGTAAGGATGAAGAGAATCACTAACACTTGGTGTAAATCCTGAGTACATAGTAGGTGTTCCATAAATTTTAGCTGTTTAATCACTACTGTTAACACCATGTTATTCAACAGGAACTCCCAGTAGCATGTAGTACATATTTTAAAAAATTAGGTTAAACAGGCAGAAACTGTTCTAAATGGTTGTGTATGGTGTGAAACATCTGGTTGAGTTCTCACAGTGAACTAAAACTGAACTGTTTAATCTCCACTTCATTTATTTGACATGCTCAGTTAGGAACTAAGCTTGATAATTTGGTAAACCTCACCTTAAAGGTAAAGTGAAATCAGTTTTCAAACTTTAGTGGTAAATCATATTCTTGTGAACTAATTACAAAGATGGGCTTCAGTGCTTTCAAACTTTTAAAAATAGATTTGCCTTCAACAATGACATCATTTCATGTGATTTGTGGAAATAACAATTCAAAGCTGGAGTTTGATTTGCTAACTCCATTTCTCTCAAGGTTTCTTCCTTTTTCTGGGATGCTAAAGATGAACAGATAATGGGCTGGAGATCGTGATGAGAGGAATATGACTTTTAAAAAGCTGTTTACCCTTCTTAAATGGACGCTAGATCATGGAATAAGCTCATTAGGTCTGGGTGACATTGATGACTTGAGAAAATTAGATTTAGGTATCAACTTTTGTGTTAAGAGGTTTGTGATTCTGTAATGACATTTTATTTTTTAAAATTAATTTTTATTGGAGTATTATTGATTAACAATGTTGTGTTTCTGCTGTATAGCAAAGTGAATCAGTTATACGTATATCTACTGTTCTTTAGATTCTATTCCCATATAGGTTATTACAGAGTATTGAGTAGAGTTTCCTGTGCTATACATATACAGTAGGTTTTTATTAGTTATCTATTTTATATATAGTGTGTATATGTCAATCCCAATCTCACAGTTTATCCCTCCCAACACCCCCCCCCTTGGTAACCATAAGTTTGTTTTATACATCTGTGACTCTCTTTCTGTTTTGCAAATAGGTTCATTTGCACCATTTTTTTATATTCCACATATAAGCAGTATCATGATATTTGTCTTTTACTTAACTTCGTATGACAATCTCTAGGTCCATCCATGTCGCTGCAGATGGCATTATTTCATCCTTTTTTATGGCTGAGTAATAATTCCATTGTATATATATACCACATCTTATTTTTTCTTTAAGATTTAATTTTTTATTTATTTTTGGCTGTGTTGGGTCTTTGTTGCTGCATGCGGGCTTTCTCTAGTTGCGGCGAGCGGGGGCTACTCTTCATTGCGGTGCGCGGGCTTCTCCATGCAGTGGCTTCTCGTTGCGGAGTACAGGCTCTAGGCTTGTGGGCTTCAGTAGTTGTGGCGCTCGGGCTCAGTAGTTGTGGCGCACGGGCTTAGTTGCTCTGCGGCATGTGGGATCTTCTCGCACCAGGTATCGAACCCGTGTTCCCTGCATTGGCAGGAGGATTCTTATCCACTGCACCACCAGGGAAGTCCCTACCACATCTTTATCCATTCCTTTGCCAATAGACATTTAATTTGCTTCTTTGTCCTGTCTATTGTAAATAGTGCTGGAATGAACATTGGGGTACATGTGTCTTTTTGAATTATGGTTTTCTTTGGATATATGCCCAGGAGTGGGATTCCTGGATCATGTGGTAAGTCTAGTTTTTTAAGGAACCTCCATACTGTCCTCCATAGTGGTTGTACTGATTGACATTCCCACCAGCAGTGTAGGAGGGTTCCCTTGTAATGACATTTTAGATATGAGAGTGCCTTTTCAGTAAGGAATTTGTTGTCAAATTCAGCCTTAATGCATCTTTAATGTGGTTTTCTTTAAAGACTGGAGAAATGGGCAAACTAGCAATTAACTGGATACTGTAATAGTAGTAGTTGCTTTATAAGAAGTTAATTTGGTGAGGTGAAAAAGTATTTTATTTGGAGTTAGTATTTCCCCTCAAATTTGAACTTAATGTCCTGACAATGTTTAGCATTTATTATTTTGGTGAAGTGAGTTGTAGAGTGAGTCATTTGGCAGAATGGATGAAACTTGGGTGCTGAGAAGTAAGGCATATAGGGACCATCTTTATGCCCAAAGAGAGGCATAGAGGCTTCATGCCACCTATTAAGATGTCTGGGAGATTTTTTTTAAATTGGGTGTTGGCAGACTTTCTATAAAGGGCATATGGTAAATATTTAGGCCATATAATCTGTTGCATCTAGTCAAATCTGCCATTATAGCATGAAAGCAACCACAGACAATATGTAAATGATTGGATGTGTTCTCTGTTTCAGTAAAACTAGCTATCTAGGGACAGTAGTTTGCTGATCCCTCTTCTAAGTCTTAAGGACCAGACCTTTGGAAACTTAAGTAAAAGTTGGGTTGTGGTATTTGATCTTTGCACCATTACCTGGATGATTTTTCAGTCTCGCAAAAAGACTTTTAAGAAAATATTTTTCCCGTTTTTGTGAAGATGATTGTAGTATTTATCCAGGATAAAATACATTGAATCCTGAATCACACTGAAAGAAATGCAGGTTTATCAATGCAATACAAATAGAGACTTCTACTGAGAAAATGGGAAAACTTTAGTAAAACATGGAGAGTTTTAGAAGGACAAACTTTTTTACCCCCTAAAAGTGCAGTAATTTCTTTCTTGACTTCCATTACTCTGCCAGCATTCTGTACTTTGTGTGTTTATAAACATAAAAAAATGTCTTTTTCATTCTTGATTTTGTCAACAGTAATATGAATTAGTTATTTTAAAAGAAGAGCCTTTCGGCAAAGCCTTTGGTAGAAATTAGAGCTTTTCTCTGAAGTGATGGGGGGGAGTTTGTGGTGAAGAGTATGTTATCCTTTTTGTTAGACATGAGTCAAGAATCAGAAGCAACTCTGTACCAGCAACAGGAAATAAATTGAGACAAGAGCTTTGAAACAAGTCAGGGTCCAAGGTTTGGTATTGGAAGTTACTATTACAAGACATCAGGTTCCCATCAGATTTTTGGTGCCTGCATTTGAAGTCTGGTGGATGGATGCTTGTAAGACTGCCCAGGTAATAGCTCAGATAATCTCTCAGTAGTGCATATTCAGGCCAACAATTTGGCACAGAGGACAGTACCAAAATTACTCCTGAGGTTGGAGTGAGGGAAAGGTCTCATGTCTGTGATGGGGGAAAAAAGTAAAATCAGTGTATTGAATCTGAACCCAGAAACTAGAGATAGGAACCTTCCTCAGCTAGTGAAGCTGCAAAACGATGTAGTTAAGCCATTCCACAGGTACCACATGGGCTCTAAATCCATAGAAAAGAATAAGGAATAAGTTGCTGCAGCAAGGACTGAGAACCCCCTACCATACCTCACTAGAGGCAGGGCTAAACAGAGTCTAACTGGCTCCAGGTTCAGTTAATCTGATCTGTCATCCAACCTAGATAAGAAGGGATCTGATCCAGAATGGAGAGTGGAAAAAGTGTGGAGGTACAAACTCTGTTAGTTTACATTTACATTTGATCAGTGACTTCTTTAGTAGTAAATATTTATTACACCTGCAACCTCCCAAGTTAAAACAAATAGTGAAGTCAGTAAAATGAGGGCCTGCTAGGCCAGGCCCTGTGCTGAAAGTACAAAGAATAAAGATAACCCCTGTGCTGAAATTGATCACAGCTCTGTAGGATAAACATATTGCAAATGAGTTTTCAAGTATGTGCAGTGTGTAGGGTTACTTAAGGGCAGGGTAAGAGGGTTCAGGGGAGGCTTTCCAGAGGATGTTGTAGCTCAGTTTTTTAGGCAAATTTTAGGCCTGTGTAGACTATGAGTTCAGGAAAACTTATGGGGTTCAGTATAAGCTGGAGCTTTAAAAATCCTTTAACGTCAAGGTTCGTATGTATGATTTCTTACAGGTAGGAGGGAAAACTTGCAAATGCCTCATGCAGGTGTGAGTAGGTAAAGAGTCATCTAGGTTGAGGGGTGCATGTTAGCAATAGAAGAGGAAACTATAACTGGCATGTTGGGGGTTAGGTTGAACAGGGATCTGGCCTGCACAAGAGAACCTCCCCAAGGCAGTCCATCAATAATACCTTGTTAGGTAATGACACCACAAAAAATGAGGTTCTAATAAGTAATTTTTCTCTTTTAATGAATAAACCTTTTTTCTCTTGTCCAAAGTAACTCGTACTAAAAAGCAAGTAATTGAATAATTATTTGACAGTTACCATAAACAAAATGTAGTGTTAGTGAATGAGGAGACTCAGCATATAAAGACGTGACTCTTCCTCAAGAGACATGACCTTTTTACCTAAATATCTGTATTTATATATCTATACATAACTAAGCCCAGGATATGTAAGTCTTAGATTCTTCGTATAGATACCTAGGTACATTCTTAGTACCTGAAAATTTGTTTTTAAAAAAAATCTCTTTGAATAGGTGCTTTAGGTATTTCCAAAAATACATTGAATTTACATTTAAAGCATGTTCAAATTCTTCATATGTTGTATGTACTTTTCCGTGGTTTGTTTCACAATTGAGAGGAAGGAAGCATTTCACAACTTGCTATGCAGTGTCCTCTAAGGCCAAGAAGTGCTACTATCAAAGATTATTTAAAATAAACACATCTTTTTAAACTTTATTTATTTTTGGCTGCGTTGGGTCTTTGTTGCTGCCTGTGGGTTTTCTCTAGTTGCGGCGATGGGGGGCTACTCTTCATTGCAGAGCGCGGGCTTCTCATTGTGGTGGCTTCTCTTGTTGCGGAGCACGGGCTCTAGGCTAGCGGGCTTCGGTAGGTGCGGCACATGGGCTCTAGAGCACAGGCTCAGTAGTTGTGGCGCACGGGCTTAGTTGCTCCACGGCATGTGGGATCTCCCCGGACCAGGGCTCGAACCCGTGTTCCCTGCATTGGCAGGCAGATTCTTAACCACTGCACCACCAGGGAAGCCCCAAAATAAATACATGTCTTGACTTTGGAGGACATAACCAAAAGAATTCCAAAAATGCCCCCTAAGTAATGGCAGCATCACCAAAATTATTCACACATTTAGCAGCTTCTGTGTGCCCAGCACTCTCCTGAGTCTTATGAAGTACAGAGCCGACCAATGTGACTACTGTGGAACAATAGTCATTTGGATGCTCCAGTTCCAGTGTGTCTGATAAAAAATAAAAATCACATTTCTTTGTTTTATAAGATGTAATGAAAAATTTCTAGAGTAATACTGGTTGTTTGCGTTGAGTTTTAGCTATTGATTTGGTAGACAGGAACTTTGCTGAAATTGCAGTTGCTCACTTTGGCAAAGTTTCAAGCTGTTCTTTTTGACTTGGAGATAATTATGAAGAGAGGTTAGATTTTCCTAGCATAACTCTCAATGCAGGCTGGGTGGCTCTTCGTGGGTATTCGTCTTGTTGAATCTAATTAGCACAGACATTCTTGGGTCTCAGAAGGTCCATCTATCAATTGCTTTGACTCCAGGCTATTCTGAGCAAAAGATAAATGTGTGTGCGAGGGTCCCCCAAAGATAAGGCAACTAGAGAGCAAGTAGGAAAGCTGAAGCTGGCTTTAAGTATTTGCAGGACTATTAGAAAAAGAGGGATTAATTAGGTGGTTGGTTTTTTTTGTTTTTTTTTTTTCCCGGTACGCGGGCCTCTCACTGTTGTGGCCTCTCCCGTTGCGGGGCACAGTTTTTTTCCCGGTACGCGGGCCTCTCACTGTTGTGGCCTCTCCCGTTGCGGAGCACAGGCTCAGAGGCCATGGCTCACGGGCCCAGCCGCTCCGCGGCATGTGGGTCTTCCCGGACCGGGACACGAACCCGTGTACCCTGCATCGGCAGGCGGGCTCTCAACCACTGCGCCACCAGGGAAGCCCCTAATTAGGTGGTTTTTGTGTGATGTTGGCTAAATTACCTAACGTGTGTGCCTCAATTTCCCTAGGTATAAAATGGGATACTATTTGGAGCTGTCTCATAAAATTTTGGGGGAGACTAATAAACCCCAAAACATGTAAAGCCCATTTTGAGAGCTTGGCATGTAGTCAACAATCAGAAATATTAGCTTTTGTTATTGTGCAGCATAGTGGAGAGAAATCTAACAAGGAATTTTTCTAAATAAATGTGTCACATGAATAAACATTTTTATGTTTACCAAGTAGTTTTAAATATATTCTTCACTGCACCAATGACTGGAGTGTAGTTGAAAGGATTAGTACTTTTTATTTTTACAAGCTGAAATCCTAGGAGGTTAGTAATTTGCCCAAAGTCACCCTGCTAGCATGTGGGTACAGTGGAAATTATGAATGGGGTCTTCTAATGTCCTAATTTAGTGTGCTTTCCACTATGTCAGGTTACCTTAAGGGCCAAGCGAAGAATGTTGGAGGAACGTTGGAGATTTCAGCTCACTGAATGAAAAATTTTGCGATTAGAGTTCTTACAAAGTGGTTTGCTTGAGAGGGTGTGAACAGTGGCAGTAGTCAAGCAGGAGCTGGGTGACCAATTTTGATAGATATTATGAAGGACTTTTTGTATTTAGAAAATCTTGACCTAGATAACTGAAATGGCCCTTTTGACTTAAATTGTATGCTCTTACATAGATGAAATTTGTTAACTCATGCTTTTTAAAGTGTCATTTTTCATTGTGACTTATTACAAGGTCATAAATAACTTCAACTGCTTCTCCCTTAGTTGTTCTGTATAATTTATTTGCCTCATACTTTCTTATTTATTTATTTTTGGCCGCGTTGGGTCTTTGTTGCTGCACATGGGCTTTCTCTAGTTGCAGTGAACGGGGGCTACTTTTCATTGTGGTGCGTGGGCTTCTCATTGCAGTGGCTTCTCTTGTTGCAGAGCACAGGCTCTAGGGCGCACGGGCTTCAGTAGTTGTGGCTCGCGGGCTCTAGAGCACAGGCTCAGTAGTTCTGGCACGTGGGCTTAGTTGCTCTGCAGCATGTGGGATCTTCCCGGCCCAAGTCTTGAACCTGTGTCCCCTGCATTGGGAGGCGGATTCTTAACCACTGTGCCACCAGGGAAATCCCTGCCCAGTTTCTTTGGAGTAGATTCCTCCCTTCAATGAGATAGAAAACACTTGGGTGTCGGTTTCAGGTCTTTCAACATCTTTTCTTTTTTTTTTTTTTTTTTGAATAGATCTTTATTGGAGTATAATTGCTTCACAATACTGTGTTAATTTCTGTTGTACAACAAAGTGAATCAGCCTTATGCATGCATATATCCGCATATCCCCTCCCTCTTGAGCCTCCCTGGCACAACTGTGCACTGGAAAAAACCAGTCTTTCAATCTCCCTATTTTAAGCCATCTAGTCTTAAACATAAGAAACATAACATATAGTTAATTTTCATATAAAAATATTGTTATGAAATAATATTTTAGGTAAAAAAATCTAAAAGTTTCAAGAATTTAAAAATATTGAATTTTATATTCAATATTAAAGAATATAAAAATACAAGGTATACTTAATGTTTCCATAGAGGTACAAGAAAAACTTGTGGGCTTCAAAACCATGATTTATTGGATAATGAGTTTGCAGAGATCATAGCAAGTATAACTGAAGATAGCAAGAGCCCAGTAGGAGAATAGAGAACACACTTAGTTAATCTCAGAAAATGCATGAATTCATACCCTAAACCAACTACATGTTAGAGATTTCTAAAAAAAAAAACAAAAAAATTACAATATACGAACACACATTCCATTAGTTAGCAGAGCAATAACATTATCACATGTCACTTAGCTTCTGGAAAACTCCACCGTACATGCACCAGAAAATGAAAATTACAAAAGCAAAAACATCTTAGTATTATAATGAAAGTAGTTCTGACCTCCCTAAACCCCGAAAGGGACTCAAATGAGTCTCAGGAGTCTGGACCCTACTTAGAGAACCACTGTCAAGGATAGATTAGATATGCTTATACCTAATGCCAATAATTAATTCAAAAAATTACATTCTCCATTGTAGTGCTAAGGCCACTCCCACCAGACCTTGAGCTTGCTCACCAAGACCAGTGATCATGTTTTGTTTATCTTTGTATTGTTATTATGGCTCCTTGTCCATAAAATATTAACAGCAAATTCAATAAATGTTCATTGAAAAAATTTGAGAACTTTTTATTTCATCAGAAAACGTGAAAATATTTTAAAATCTTTGGTGCCCTCAAGTGGCATAATACTACAAAGCAGCTTAGGAAAAATACTGCATGCATTATTATTATTATTTTTTTTTTTTGCATATGATATTCTTTTTTTTTTTTAAGCATCTTTATTGGAGTATAACTGTTTTACAATAGTGTGTTAGTTTCTCCTTTACAACAAAGTGAATCAGTTATACATATACATATGTTCCCATATCTCTTCCCTCTTGCGTCTCCCTCCCTCCCACCCTATTTTTTAATCTTGAGCCCAATTTGTGTTTGGGTTGCTGCTTCTCTGTATTAATAAGACTTTTCTTCCACTACAAATTATCTTGCTAATGTCAAACAAATTCTTTGCCTGTATTCCATTGCTACGTGCCATTTCATGTTGATACAGGTTGAAATGATAATATTCATTATTGAATAGTTTCTCACTAGCATACTTCTAACCAAAAGAGCGAGGGTGCCCACATTCACAGGGAACCCTTACGTAAATGGAAAATGTGGGTGCTCTTCCCAGTTATTATTAAGAAATTCGGCAATTCTGATGACATGCCTTAGGTGTATTGAGTTCCTTTTGCTACCCACATTATTAAAAAAACTTTCAGGTCACTCAATCACACTGACGGTCAGTGTAGTGGAAAGAACCAAGAGTAATACACTTGCTTTAGGGATGTTCACTTCAGGTTGAATGCAGTATGATGAAGCTGGAGAATTTTTTTTTTTTTTTTTTTGGTGGAAGTTCACTGAAGTGTTGAAAGGTTGGAAGAACTAAAATTCTTTATCTAGATAGGGAAAAGTCTAGGGTAGAAGCATCCACAAAGTATATTTACAATATGACTACCTTCTATTATTTAAACATTTTGTTTCATTTTTTGTTCAACAAATATTTATGGAGAATCAAATACATATCAGCCATTGTCCTAGGCTCTGGGAACACAGTTATTGAAAAGGGAGTCTCATCCTTCATGAAGCTCTTCGTAAAGGCATGTCAGAAAATTCTCTGCAGAGGTAAAATTCTGATCCTTTTTTGAGGAATAATTAGGTGTTAGCTGGATGGTGGAGGAAAGGGTGTTTCAAGAGAGGGGTTAGTGTGTGGACAGTATCAAAGGACTGTGTGTGGAGGAATATCTAAAGGCTAAAGTGGCAGGCAGAGATCTTGATAATCCAACTAAATGTCTGGCATGTTTTCCTGGAGGCAATGAACTGCTAAAGGGTTTTAAGCAGAGGAGTCATATAAGCAGATACATATGTTTCAGAAAGATCACTTTGGCCACAGAGTAAAGAAAAGACAGGAAGGGGGTAAACTGAAGAATAGGGAGTGAGTTTGGGATGTTACAATAATACTGGCAAAGAATGGAAAAGAAGTGAGCCCAGGCAATTCGATGGGAATGAAATTGAAGTGTTAAGGAGTGAGAGCCAATAGGATTTGGTAGGTAAGGGAGTGAAGAAGTCAAAGATACCTGCCTTGTGTTTGACTTAGATGGTTGTGTCAGCCATTAAGATAAGAAATACGGAAGGAACATTGTACCTTGGGAATAAGAATTCAGCCTTGGATGCTGGATTTGAGATGTTCAAATGGCAATGTCTAGTCATACAGATTTGGAAGGCAGAAGAGGAGCACTGGAGAGAGACCAGCCAGCAAAATCTGGAGGGGGTTTGACTCTGGAGAAATGAATGGCACTGTCTGAGTTTCCTGTTTTCATGGTTTCTGTCTTCAGTCAGGCCCTAGTTAGGAACAGCTAAAACCCCAATAGAAAACCTGTAGTTTTTCTGGCTGAATAACCACAGGACAGAAAGTTAGGGGGGAATTCCAGAAGGAAAAGACCCACAGAAGAGGAGCTCCAAATTCTATCTATAAAGTCTGTTTAAATCTTTGGACAGACTGAGGTTTGAGCCTTGGTGTGTGACCTGGGGCAAGGAACTTCAGCTCATAGAGCCTTAGCTTATTCATTTTTAAAATGCAAAAAAAAATAATATTTTGCAGGGTGGTTGTGAGGATTACCAAAGCCCAAGTACATGTGAAGCATTTTGCAGTGCTTGCCATATAGTAGACTCTCAATAAATGACTGAACTATTAATCAGGATTCTGCTGGTGGCAAGTGACAGAAACTGAACTCTAGCTTGCTCAAGCAGAAGGGCAAGGAAGAACAGGGGGTGGAGTCAGGAGCTCGGTGTTACCAGGGCTTGTGAGTGTTCCCTCTCTCTCTTTCTCTCCCTGTCTCCTCTCCTTCTCCCTCTCTTCAGTACACACTTTGCCTATCTCCTGAGGTTTACCCTTATTCTCCCTTCTGTTGATAGCTTCAGCCTTTGGGTGTGGGTATGGGTGTGGAGAAGCCCGGTGCACAGTGGTCCAGGCTTACACCCTCTGTGGAAGGCAGAAGAATAACTCCCAAGGATGCCCATGTCCTGAGACCAGGAAACTGTGAATTTGTTACCTTACATAGCAACAGGGAATTAAGACTGTGGATGAAATTACAATTGTTAATCAACTGACCTTAAAATAGCGAGACTATCTTGGATTATCCAGGTTGGCCCAATGGAGTCACAGAGGTCCTTAAAAGTGGAAGAGGGAGGCAGGAGAGTAAGTCAGGGCGCTGTGAATACTGAAGGTCAGAGTGATGGGATGTGAGAAGGACTTGACCGTCATTACTGGCTTTGAAGATGGAGGAAGGGCTCACAAGCCAAGAACGGCGGACAGCATTCAGAAGCTGGAAAAGGCAAGGAAGCAGATTCTCCCCTAGAGCCTCCAGAAAGAATACAACCCCGCTACTGATTTTAACCCAGTGAGACCCATGTCGGACTTCTGATCTACACAATTGTAAGGTAATAAATTTGTGTTGTTTAAGCCTCTAAGTGTGTGGTAATTTGCCTGTACAAAACTAATATACCATCCCAGCTTAGTTGGGGTGATTCAGGTTTTGTGGAATCTAAAACTTATGCAATTTGGGGGACTTCCATTAAGAAAAATAAAAAATTACAGAAGAGATTTTATTTAGAATGAGAACAAATCACAACAAATTATAAATTTTACAAAGATGACAATTGCTACAAACTCACAAAATCCAGAAAAATAGCATTTTAAAATTAGTTCACAAAATGACTATACTACCCAAAGCAATCTACAGATTCAATGCAATCCCTATCAAACTGCCACTGGCATTTTTCATAGAACTAGAACAAAAAATTTCACAATTTGTATGGAAACACAAAAGACCCCGAATAGCCAAAGCAATCTTGAGAAAGAAAAACGGAGCTGGAGGAATCAGGCTCCCGTACTTCAGACTATACTACAAAGCTACAGTAATCAAGACAGTATGGTACTGGCACAAAAACAGAAATATAGATCAATGGAACAGGATAGAAAGCCCAGAGATAAACCCACGCACATATGGTCACCTCATCTTTGACAAAGGAGGCAAGAATATACAATGGAGAAGAGACAGCCTCTTCAATAAGCGGTGCTGGGAAAACTGGACAGCTACATGTAAAAGAATGAAATTAGAACACTCCCAAACACCATACACAAAAATAAACTCAAAATGGATTAAAGACCTAAATGTAAGGCCAGACACTATAAAACTCTTAGAGGAAAACATAGGCAGACCACTCTATGACACAGATCACAGCAAGATCCTTTTTGACCCACCTCCTTGAGAAATGGAAATAAAAGCAAAAATAAACAAATGGGACCTAATGAAACTTAAAAGCTTTTGCACAGCAAAGGAAACCATAAACAAGACGAAAAGACAACCTTCAGAATGGGAGAAAATATTTGCAGATGAAGCAACTGA
>NC_041221.1:61114683-61214906 GCF_002837175.3 Physeter macrocephalus
CAACAGATGAATGGATAAAGAAGATGTGGCACATATATACAATGGAATATTACTCAGCCATAAAAAGGAATGAAATTGAGTTATTTGTAGTGAGGTGGAGTTAGAATCTGTCATACAGAGTGAAGTAAGTTAGAAAGAGAAAAACAAATACCATATGCTAACACATATATATGGAATCTAAAAAAAAAAAATGGTCATGAAGAACCTAGGGGCAAGACGGGAATAAAGATGCAGACCTAGTAGAAAATGGACTTGAGGACACGAGGAGGGAGAAGGGTAAGCTGGAACAAAGTGAGAGAGTGGTAGTGTATATATGGACATATATACACTACCAAATGTAAAGTAGCTAGTGGGAAGCAGTCACATAGCACAGGGAGATCAGCTTGGTGCTTTGTGACCAGCTAGAAGGGTGGGATAGGGAGGGTGGGAGGGAGGGAGATGCAAGAGGGAAGAGATATGGGGATATATGTATATGTATAACTGATTTACTTCGTTATAAAGCAGAAACTAACACACCATTGTAAAGCAATTATACTCCAATAAAAACGTTAAAAAATAAAATTAGTTCACAGACATAATACTTTTTTCCAGTACAGTTTTTGGCTGCATTTTCTCTGATGTCTTTTTCACATGACATTTTCTTATTTTTTAAAGTGGAATAGAAAGAGAATCCACTCTTCCCCCGAATGTCATTAACTGAAATTTATCTTTTATTATTGATAGTTTAGAAAAGTTTCTTTTAGTTTCATAACTTACACATTTTTAGAATTGTTAATTGGAGAAAACCTCTATCAAATGTGTTTCACACATTTCACACAGAGAACTGTTAGGTTTTAGGCATTTCGATTTTTCTTGTTCAGTGGCTAATCTTTTTTTTCTTTGGTGCACTGCTTGGCATGCGGAATCTTAGTTCCCTGACCAGGGATTGAACCTGTGCCCTCTGCAGTGGAAATGTGGAGTCTTAACCACTGGACCGCCAGGGAAGTCCCAGTGGCTAATCTTAATCTTTAAAATGGTGACACTTATAAACCAGGTTGTTGTCATTTTTCTTGTCATAATGACATGTAAATGATATATTTTCTTTAAGTCAGTATTTCGTTTAAAATCAGCAAGTAATTAACAAGGATCTGTGTCGACAGGACTGAGCTGGGAGAAGAGCATGTGCAGAGGTGTAGCCCAGCAGAGGAAGGCCAGGTGCAGGGGACGTGAAGCGAGTGAACAGGCAGGGCAGGAAGGCAAGAAGACTAGAAGGGTATACTGGAGCTGGGGAGGGAGGTGGACGATGACGTCAAATGCTGGCAAGTGGCTGAAGAGAGAAGACCACGTTTTGAGTTAAAGTGTCAAAGGCCAGAGATGATTGCTAACCACTTGAAGAACATTATGGGAAATGGTAAGGTAATTAACACTAGAGTTGGGAAAGCTTTGCTTTGAACCTTAACTCTGCCCACCCCCAGCATATCTCATGTCAGACACTGCCTCTTCCTCCGGCCGGCACGTATGAACCATACAACCAGATCAGATATATCCCTAACGCCGCCAGCCTCCCTCTCGTTAAGGCCAGGTGGTGTTCTGTTTTCCACTGGTTCCATCATTTGGCTGCTCCATTGGCCTGGAGGACGGGAAAGCACACACAGAAGCTCTTACTAAACTCTCGCAGCAAGTCTTAAATTATAGCTATCAAAGCCTGTTTTTACTGAACACTGAAATAGCTCTAATGAGAAAAGCTGTCCTTCAAAATAGAATGGCCTTGGACACTATGATGGCCTCACAAGGAGACACGTGTGCCATTATCCACATGAAATGTTGTGTGTTCATACCTGATGAGTCTGCTAATGTATCGTCTTTATTCAATCACGTGAGGACACAGGTGAGTGCCCTGGTTGACCTGACCCCCAGCCCTGTGGACTAAGTGATCAGTGGTTCAGATCATGGAGCTCTTGGTGGAAAAAATTACTTATTTGAAAATCATTATCTTGATCTGTGTTATCTCTTGCATGTACCTCTATTGCTGCTGTGGGATCTGCCTCCAGTGTAGCCTGAAAGCTGCCGGCGCAGCTCCCTGAGGAGCTGCAGCCATGCTGATGGACCCCCTGCTGAAGGTTTGATTGTTATGGAAGAGGGCGGGTGTAAGGTTGTAAGAGCCTGTCTGAGGGGTGGAGTGTTGGAGGAGGTCATGGAGAGGACGTGACTTCGGGTTGACCCTTGCGCTGGACCGCGGCAGCTGGAAGCCCCTCCCTTCTCCCTGTCCTTGGAATATTCATCCGCTTGCCTTCCCCCGCACTAGGAGCTGCCCCAAAGACGCAGCCTTGAGAGTACAACGGGTGGCTGAGACCATCTGGATGGTCCGTATACGTGACTGAACCCCATTAAAACCTTTATATACATTTTAAGGTTCTGGTGGCCTGTGCGGAGGTCTGCTCCATCTTGTGGCGCCCAAGACAAGCCTAATATGTAAGTTCCCTGCTTATTAAACCTGCCACCTGCCCAACTGGAATGAGGGGCCTGCCTCTTCCTTCCGTCTCTCCTTGCCCTCAGTGTACAGGGCTAGTTTTCGAAGCAACACCCTTCTTCTTTGCTTTCTCCAAGGAAGAAACCTACTTCCCAAGGCCTGGGCTTTTGGTCTCCTTTTCCCTCGCTTCTTTTCCCTCCGCTGTGCCTACAAGCCTTTTAGTGCTTCTTTATCCTAAAACAAACTCTTCCTTGAACCTGTCTTTCTCTTCTTCCTTTTGCTCTTTGTATGTTAGCAACACGAGGAATCTTTCACGACTGAGTCTCAGATGCTTTAAGAGATTCTTCCCTTCTGCAATTGCTAAGCCCAAGACTTCGAAATTACTCACTGCACTCTGACAAAATAGATATTTTTCACACTCACAGCCTAATCCCGCATGCCTGGAGTCATGCTGTTCCTTCTTGCTCCATTGCTTCAGTGCCTAATCTGGTGAAATACCTCTGACCTCCGCTAGGGTTAGGTGGCTCTCAAAGCATTTGGGGAATTATAATAAAAATTGATAAAAGTTAAGAGCTACATCTATTAATTGCTTACTATGTATTAGGTACTGTGCCAAGCATTCTCTGCTTATTGTTTTGTTTAAATGCACCTTTGTTTAAATGCACAAATCCCATATGTGCTGTGCTCTGTTTATGTATCTGTTTCCCCAGAGACAGAAAGCTCCTAGAGGTCAGGGCCTGGATGCTCTTCATCTTTATACTCCCAGCACCTAGCCCAGTGCCTGCACATAACAGGCACTACTGCATTAGGGAGTGTTTGGTTTGATGTGAAGTCTAACCCTCCTGGTAGACTGGTTTAATCCTTCTTCTTCTTTTTCCTATTTTGTTATATTCATTAATTTGTTTTATAATTTAGGTTCCATATATAAGTAATAACATACAGTATTTGTCTTTCTCTGACTTATTTTACTTAGCATAATACCCTCCATGTCCATCCATGCTGTTGCAAAGAGCAAAATTCCATTCTTTTTTCGGGCTGAGTAGTATTCCATTGTATATACATACCACAGCTTCTTTATTGATTCATCTTTTGATGGACACTTAGGTTGCTTTCATACCTTTAACCATGCTTCTCATGGAGCCATTATTCCCCAGCCTGACCCAGAATAAGGCAACTCTCTAGTTCAAAGGTTGGCAAATGTTTTCTCTGAAGGTCCAGAGAAATGTAAATGTTTTTGGCTTTGTGGGCAGCTACTCAACTCTACTTCTGTAGTGGGAAAGCAGCCATAGACAATATGTAAACAAGCGAGTGTGGATATTTTCCAGTAAAACGTTATTTACAAAACCAAGTGGCTACCCCTGCTCTAGACAAGTAGGCTTATATCTGCAACCAACAGAACATGCACTTTCTTTCCAAGGGTCAGAGCAAAGGGCCAGAGGTACTTACTATTCCTCCTGGTATTTGTCCCCAAGTGGCTTGCATATTCCCAGAGATTTCTGGAAAACACTGTAATTTTAGAATATACATTTTTTAATATTAGTAATATACTCTTTTTAAAAAAATATTTATTTAATTTATTTTTTATTTTTGGCTGCTTTAGGTCTTTGTTGCTGCGCACGGGCTTTCTCTAGTTGCGGCGAGTGGGGGCTTCTCTTGTTGCGGAGCACAGGCTCTAGGCGTGTGGGCTTCAGTAGTTGTGGCTCGCGGGCTGTAGAGCGCAGGCTCAGTAGTTGTGGCGCACGGGCTTAGTTGCTCCATGGCATGTGGGATCTTCCCGGACCAGGGATCAAACCTGTGTCCCCTGCATTGGCAGGTGGGACTCTCAACCACTGCACCACCAGGGAAGTCCCTTAGAATATGTTTATATCTTACAACCTATGAAGGCCATAAGGTCTTTTTTTTTTCCATGTCAAACTTAAATTCATTCTGCTTTTAACTGAAACGTGATGCTCCTTATTGTACTTAAGGAAAGGAACCCACTAGCCTGGGATCTTGGCTAATGCTTTATCAGGTAATTATTAATCTTGTACTTTTAGTTAGCTCTATGGTTTTGTATAGTTTTCTAGTATTTCAGTTGCCTTAAAAAAGTAACTTAAAATTATCTTCAGAAAGAACCATAATGACAAAAGCATATGACTGGGAATTTGGTGAATTAGGCAGAATTTGTTTTAGGCTACTAATGATGAAAAACAGACTGAAATTGTCTTCAGACTCAGATTGATCAAGTGTGTAAACAGCATTGAGGAGGGAGCTGTTTATATCCATCTCTTAGCTCTGTCCATCTCTGTGTTATTCTGTTCTCAGGCTGGCTTTCCCCTCAAGGTAGCCCTGGGAAATGCCAAACTTCTATGCTTTCAGGTAAAGTCCAGTGAAAAATAGAAATTCTGTTTAGCAAACAGTTCCAATACAAATTTTGGGTCTGACTTTCATAGGCCAATATTGTTGACCTGCTGATCCATGAGTCACATAGGCCTGGGGCATGGCATATGCTGACTACCCAAGCCTGGGTCATATACCCTTGGCTGATTTTTCTGTATTCCCCATCCAAACTACAGAGTAGGAAGCTGGTGCTTTGCCCATACTAGTTACTTTTGCTGCTGTAACAAATTAGCCTAAACGAAGTGGCTTAAAACAGCACCACTTTATTATCTTACAGTTCTGGAGGTCAGAATTATGAAATGGGTTTCACTGAGCTAAAATCAGGGTATCAGCAGGGCTGCATTCCTTCCAGAGGTTCTAGGGGAGAATCCATTTCTTGCCTTTTCCAGCTTCTAGAGGCCACATGCATTCCTTGGCTCATGGACCTTTTCTATCTTTAAAGCCAGCAATCGTATCACTGCAGCCCAGATAAATCCAGGATCATCTCCCCATCTCAAAATCCTTAACTTAATCACACCAGAAAAGTCCCTTTGCCATGTGAGGTAACACATTCACGGTTTTGGGTATTAGAACATGAATATCTTTGGTGGCGGCGGGGTGAGTAATATTCTGCCCACCACCCTCTGCCAGATCAGGGAGCTGTTACTAGGTGAAGGGGATGTGGATGCCAGGCAAGTGACTTGGGATCTAGTTTCCAGTTCATTTATTTAGGTGCTGTGTGATTTTTTTTTTTTCGGTACGCGGGCCTCTCACTGCTGTGGCCTCTCCCATTGCGGAGCACAGGCTCCGGACGCGCAGGCTCAGCGGCCATGGCTTACGGGCCCAGCCGCTCCGCGGCATGTGGGATCTTCCCGGACCGGGGCACGAACCCGTGTCCCCCGCATCGGCAGGCGGACTCTCAACCACTGCGCCACCAGGGAAGCCCGGTGCTGTGTGATTTGGGTAAATAATTTAATGTCTTTAGGTCTTAGCTTCTGCACTTGTAAAGCAAGGAGGTTGTAGTAGATGATCTTGCTTAGATGCTCTTCCAAATCTTGTATTTGGTAGTAGATTGATAACATCTAAACTGGTGAGCATGTGTGGGGGAAATGGGAACCCTCGTGTATTGCTGGTGGGTGCGTGAGTGCCAGGGTGCAGAGATAAATAGTTCTGGTTTTTTCTTTTTCTATTTCATATGAGTTTATATTTCTATATATACATCTGTATTTTTGCTGCCATATTATATTTAAATGATACATGTGTATATGTCATATACTCAGGCGATATGGTAGCAAGAAATCACTAGAAAAAACGGAAATGTTCATAAATAAGGGAATTTTGAATAAATTATGATGCATTCATATTATGGATTATAATGAAACTATTAAGAAAGAATGAAATATATCTATATATTACCTGAAAAGGTGTCTTTGAAATATTACTAAGTGAAAAAAGAAGACTGTAGAATATTATGTATAGTCTGATCCTATTTGAGAAAATTAAAAAAAGAAAACATTGTATGTGCATGTATATTTGTATATCTTTGCATGAAAATAGAGAAAGTTATGGAAGGACTCTTAAGGTTTCTGGGAAGGTGGGATTGGATGAGGATGGAGAGATGATTATCTTTGCATTACTTTTTAATTACTCAAGTAATTAATGAATCCATATTTTGTAAGTTGCCCCTTTTGAATCCTGGCCCTCGTCCCTTCCCATTCCCTTGTTATGTGTTTCGTATGTGGCCTTCCTGATATTTTCTGTGTATTTACATGGTTATATATGTACATGGAGAGAATTTATAGTATTAAAAAATACATGATACCATGCTGTGTGGATCTTTCTACAATACACTTTTAAAATTTATTTATTTATTTATTTTGGGGTGTGTTGGGTCTTCGTTTCTGTGCGAGGGCTTTCTCTAGTTGCGGTGAGCGGGGGCTACTCTTCATCGCGGTGCGCTACAATACACTTTTTAATTCCACAGTGTTGAAAAAAAATATATCCATGTTAGTACATGTAAACTATCTTCTTCTTCTAAATTGCTGAATAAGATGCCATAGCATAAATAATCAACCATCTGTTTAGCTATTCTCCTGCTGATGGGCAGTTAGATTGTTCCCATTTTTTAGCTATTACAGTGTCACAGTGGCCACTCTTGTGGCCTTGTACATGTGTTCCTGTTTCTATAGGAGAGTCACCAAATAGTGAAATTGATGGATCCATAGGGTATAAAATTAAAAAACAAGTTTTAAAATAGATCTGGAATTTCCTTTAAAAGAATCTTGCCAATTGAAAAAAATATTGTCTAACTTTTAAAGCAAGCATGTATTACTTAGGTACTCAGAAATAAAGAGGTAAAGGTATTCTGTAAACGTATTCTTTAACTCTCTATGTCCTACGGATATGTGGGTGAGACTAGGTAGATTTTCACCTGTCTGGGCTCTCTCCAGGGAGCCATACCACCTGAGGCAGGAGATGGAGAAAGTTGCCTCAAAAAGCAAAGACTAACAAGTCTTCAGACAGCTTGTTTCTGTCCACTTGGCATCTGGAACTTACCTGACAAGGTTGAAAAATTCACAAGTTTACAATTTGCTGTTCTCTTTACTGTTCTAGCACAAGAGGAAAGCATCTCTGAGTATCAAAAAACAAGATTTTATTCGAGTATGTGAAAATATTGGCTGAGGGGAAATAAGATTTTTGAAATTCACAGGAAAGTATGAAACTTTTCCTTTTATGACATCACCAGTGAATGTGGAACATACTCAGAAAGCTTAATGGGATTTTTAATGGAAATTAAACCACTCCGTTAATGAATTTGTTAGCTTACCTGAGGTTCTTAGCTAAGACTTTAATACTCTCTTACAAGTGTATCTCTTACCAGCAGAGGGGCCCAAAGAGCTTTCCATGATTTAGAAACACCCTGGCTACAGGAAGAGAGGCTCAGAATCACCTTTGCCTGCCTAAAGGTGCAGAATATACAGTGTTTAAACTTGGTGTTCAAGAAACAATGCCCTAGTTTTTATTTTTAAAAATTAATTTAAATTTACATGTAGAATAACATGTACACTGTTTAAAATATAATACCAGAAATTAATATAAAAACCTTTTTGTATATAAAAACACAAAATGATATAAAATATCCCTACCCTTTCTACCCCTTCATTCTCTCCCGTCCTACTCCCCAGAGGCCATCATTTTCTACTCTTATTTCTTTTGCCTTGGGGAAAAATCTGTATCTTTTTAATAATACAGTAACAAAGTACAGATTTAAAAAGTACAGATCCCCTCCAAAAAGAAAAAAGTACAAATCCCTTCACTAGTGGCAACCACTGTAATTAGTTCATTGAATATCCTGCCAGAGAGATTCCATGTGATGAGTCTTTTAACAAATATAACAATTCCAGAAAGGCAATACATTCACATAGTTCAAAATTCAAAAGCTTCCAATAGGAATTCAAAGAAAAGTCTTCCTATCTGTGTCTCTCAGAGGCCACATACTAAGTCCTATGTCTCCACTTATCAGCCTGAGAATTTAGCTACTGGCTTGATAACATGGCAGATGAAAGTTTGCTCTTGTACTCCCCATCCTACTCCCTTCCCCCACCTCCTGATATAAGCATAATAATCACATTGTTTTGATGGACAGTATTCTTACTGCTGAGCTAAATACTGGAGTAATTTTTTTCCTTTTTTATAAAATATTTGGTTTTCCTGGAGTTCATTGCTTCACTTTTTCATTGGCTTAGCTTTTTTTCATGCCCTTGTCACTGATTTTTCCATGCATATCATCAGATTTGTCAAATGCCAATGACATTTTTCAAATTACCAAATGTACTGCATATCTTTTTCCACTCTCTGTCTTCTTGCTCTAAGCGGAACTGCCTGCGCTCTGAGCCTGTACAGAGCTCTCACCCTCCAACTTGCCTTCTCCCCCTACCAGGTGGAATCTCCTCGTGTCTGGGTCCCATGTGTTAACTTAAGTATCAAGGAGTCCACCAGACGGAGGAGCTCTAACGCCTTGGAGCCTACGTGAACAAACCAAAACCTAAGCCTGTAAATGCCTCAAGGTTAAGAAATTGAAACCTAAGGACAACTCATCACAAACAGCTGACCAGGCTTTCAGCTATAGCCAATCAATAATCTTGCTTTGCTTCTGCACCTTCTCTGTGTAAGTCTTCTCCTGACTCCTGTTGGCAGAGAGCTCCTAACCACTTCTGGTTTGGCACTGCCCAATTTGAATAGGTTTTTGCTCAAATCAACACTAAAAATTGTTAATAGGCCTCAGTTTCTCTTCTACCACACGTTTTCCTTTTCTTGGTTTATTCCCTCATTTGCTGGAGCACATCTTCCGGGAACTTCTCAAGAGAGTGTGCGTGGTTACTATTTTGAGTTCCTTACAAGTCTGAACATGTTTTAATTCTTGATATATACTTTGGTGGGATATGTATTTCAAGGTTGGTAATCTTTTTCCTGCAGAATTTCTCCATTGCCTTCCAGTCTCTCTCGTTGTAACTGAGAAGTTTGATGGCATTCTGATTTATGATCCTCAGGATGCGACCTGCTTTAATTCTTTCCAGAAGCTTTATTTATCTTTAGGCCTGTGGAATTTTCTGAGATATTACTTTGTGTGAATCTCTTTCACTTAATTCTCCTGGTCAGTGAGGTGATCTTTTCAGTTCTTGGACGTTTTCTTGTGTTTCTTTACTTTCTTCCCTCCAGGAGGACATCTGCTGTCATGTCCTCCCCTGTAACTGTCCCTGCCAGTTTATACCTCTCATATGCCTTTCCTATTACTTTAGCAAAGTTGCAGAAGGGTTGAGGAGGTAACATGGGTGCTCGGTTGGCCATAGTAAACCAGGTGTCTTTATGTCATCACTTTGTGAAGGTTTATTGAAAGAGGAGTCCAGTGTAAGTCTGTAGAAAGTATCTTTTGAAATACTCAGAACCAGCAGAATATCTTTAAGTAAATGGCTTTGTAAGGGAAAAGCTTTAGAATAAGCTCCTCTTTTGACCTTAGCTCCTGCCTTGATACCAGAATTAAAGGGGCAACTGTAGACACAGAAGAGTCACATTTCAGAGGGATCGATGAGGAAGAACTGACAGGACTTGGTGATGCCAAGCTGTGGAGGAGAAGACGGAACAGCAAACTGTGAGGGGTGTGCGCCTTGGGGCCTGGACCAGCTTGGGGCAGAAAAACAGCATGAGTCATCTTTCTTCAGAGCCCTCCACCCCTCCCAGAAGGGCATTCCTTTCACCTGGTGCCATCTCCCAAATCCAAGTGTTACCCTCTGTGGCCCCTTCTTGGCCCCAGACAAAGTCCCAAACTCCAGTAGGCTTCCTTACCCTTCTCTGCCATCAAAACTTGACTGAGATTTTTATATCCCCTCTCTTAGGCCTGTTCTGTACACATCAGTTCTTGCTCATGTAGTGGTTCAGGGTTTCTCAAACCAGAAAGTGTAGTAGAGTTATTGATAGTTGGGAGTTTTAAAAAATACAGCTGTCCCAGCCCTACTTACTCAAGATCTGTGGCCAAGCCCCAGGACTCGGTACTTTATTTTATTTTCCTTTTATTTTTAAAAATTTTATTGGAGTATATTGATATACAATGTTCTGTTAGTTTCAGGTATACGGCAAAGTGATTCAGTTATACGTATACATATATTCATCCTTTTTCAGAGTCTTTTCTCATATAGGTTATTACAGAATATTGAGTAGAGTTCCCTGTGCTATACAGTAGGTTCTTGTTGGTTATCTATCTTTTATACAGTAGTGTGTGTATGTTAATCCCAAGCTCCTGATTTATCCTTCCCCCACAACATCTCCCCTTTGGTAACCATAAGTTTGTTTTCGTTATCTGTAAAGTCTGTTTCTGTTTTGTAAATAAGTTCATTTGTATCATTTTTAAAAATTAGATTCCACATATGAGTGATATCATATGATAATTTGTCTTTCCCTGTCTGACTTACTTCACTTAGTATGATAATCTCTAGGTCCATCTATGACGCTGCAAATGGCATGATTTCATTCTTTTTTATGGCTGAGCAATATTCCATTGTATGTATGTACCACATCTTCTTTATCCATTCATCTGTCGATGGACATTTAGACTTCTTCCATGTCTTGGCTATTGTCAATAGTGCTGCAGTGAACATTGGGGTGCATGTATCTTTTCGAATTGTGTTTTTCTCCAGACATATGCCCAGGAGTGGTATTGCTGGATCATATGGTAACTCTTTTTAGTTTTTTAAGAAACCTCCATACTGTTCTCCGTAGTGGCTATACCAATTTACATTTTCACCAACAGTGTAGGACAGTTCCCTTTTCTCCACACCGTCTTTAACATTTACTGTTTATTGACTTTTTTTTTTTTTTTTTTTCTCTACGCGGGCCTCTCACTGTTGTGGCCTCTCCCGTTGCGGAGCACAGGCTCCGGACATGCAGGCTCAGTGGCCATGGCTCACGGGCCCAGCTGCTCCGCGGCATGTGGGATCCTCCCGGACCGGGGCACGAACCCACGTCCCCTGCATTGGCAGGCGGACTCTCAACCACTGCGCCACCAGGGAAGCCCTGTTTATTGACCTTTTGATGATGGCCATTCTGACCCGTGTGAGGTGACACCTCATTGCAGTTTTGATTTGCATTTCTCTGATAATTAGTGGTGTTGAGCATCTTTTCATGTGCTTTTTGGCCATCTGTATGTCTTCTTTGGAGAAATGTCTATTTAGATCTGTCCACTGTTTGATTGGGTTGATTTATTTGACATAGAGCTGCATGATCTGTTTGTATATTTTGGAGATTAATTCCTTGCAGGACTCAGTATTTTAAACACTGTTCCTGAGATGCCCAGCTTGGTTTGGGAACCACTGGGGGGGCTGATGCCTTCCCTCATGGAGAGAATTACACTCTCCTTAAAGAGATCTAGTCAGAGTGACATGCTGGGACTTTGTAGCTCTGGCTTTGTCGTGTGGGTCCTTGGATTCCTTCCCATCTGTGATGGCTCAGGTTGGTGAGTGACTAGAGGAGGAGAGGCAGACAGAGCATGTTTCTGTGCTGAGCAACTGTCATGTGTGTGATAAGAAGGCTCTTGTCTTTAAGTTAACTTTGTCATCATTTGATTTGGCTATTGCACTGACAGTCAAGGGATGATTTTCTTTGGAGAGACTGGGAGGGAAAGGAAAAAAGACTAATGATTTGTGAAACTTTTAATAAAAGAAAATGAACACTAGGGGGCAGCAAATCACCGTTCAGAGGACGGGCTGCACAAAATCAGTAAGGCCAAAAAAACCCACAAAAATCGTTTTCTTGAAAAATGTGATGTGTTTGTTAACTGTCTTCTGTAAAGGACAGCCCTGATGTCAGAGCTGCTCTCATCTGACTGACAGTTTCAATCTTTTCAACATTTATCACCCCAATATCCGCATACCTTCCCATGAAGCACATTCACACACTACACTCAATTGTTTCCTTTCAGGAAACTCCTGGTTCCTTTCCCAAAACCTCCTAGAGTTGATCCTCAAGGGCACATCACCTCTTCTGGAAAGAATCAGCTTGACTAGTACATTTTCTGCATCTTGAGGGATGAGGAGCTGGTCTCCACCCGTGGGTGTCTCAGTTAATACAGTGTCTGCTAAGCCCTCCTCACAGGTGACAGGACTCCAGGAGACCAAGTCCACTGTGTGTTCACAGAGGCAAGCAGGAGGCGCTGCACTGCCCTGAGGGACATTCTGTTTAGTCAAAGGCTAAATTGCGTTTGGCTAGATATTTTGTGCTGAATCACCTAAGTCTGTTTCCTCTGCTAAGTCTGGGAATTATTACCCAAGATATCTTCTTAACTAGAACTTTCCATAGTTCATCCAAACTGGAGGAAAAAAAGGGGTGTGCTGCATTCTGGTTGTTCAAGTGGCCAGACGTAGTTGTTTTTGGCAAGAGAGTGGAGGTCTTCATCTGGGACTCACAGAGGCCTTGGTACCATGTGATGTTTTCTTGTAAGTGCTTCTAATGGTGGTTCCAGCATAAACTGGAGGGGTGGGCTATGGTGTTGCACCCCCATGAGCTGTGTGATGTTGACAGGTCATGTAACCTCTATTTCCTCATTTGTAAAATGAAGGCGTTGGCCTAGATAGTGGCTCTTAATCAGAAGCATACCTCTGAACCTGACTTGAAGCATGTAGATCGCCAGGCCCTTGTCCTCTCCCACAGAATGATAGTCTCTGGGGCTGGGCCCCTGGCATGTGTATTTGGGTGGTGGGGGTGAGGGAGAAGGGGAACTCAACCCACTACAGGTGATTCTGGTCAGCTCCCCGGGATGTGAACATCCAGGCTAGAACATAGCAAGTATTCCTTCTAACTGACATTCATTCATTCACTCATTCGTTTATTCATCAAAAACTTAGTAAAAATGTGTTGACGTAAAGGTCTTTATGAGTCCATTTGCAGTTCAGATCCAGTTAAAAAACGGCTAGGAAGATTATACTGACTATGCCAAACACACACACACACACACACACACACACAAACCACTGTTCCAATTCGTATAGTAATAGACACTTGGTTAGGTTATATTAATGTCATTATTTTACTTTCTAAGTCTCACTGACCTGGTAAGTAGCTGACAAAATGAAACCCCCTAGGACACATGAACCGAGAAATGAGTGACATTGAATCAAGTAGCTGATGCATGAAGAGCTCTGGAGAGAGAATCTGAAGTTCTAGTGCCAGAAGCTACTCTGCCACTGACTCTTCAGTGTGATCTTGGCAAGGTGTCTTGAGTTTCTTCATCTTTGCTCATTATTACATTCCAAAGGGGATTATAAAAACACTCCTGGTTATGGCTCGGGATGAAGATTAGGATCAAATGAGATAATGTGACTTTGTAAATTAGAAAACCCCATAAAACCTTAATGTTAACATTGCCATTATTTCTATCACGAATTCTACTGAGCAGTTGGGTTGGGATTTTTCCTTTCAGGCTGCATCTCTTTTTCTTTCTTTCTTTTTTTTTTTTTTTTTTTGCGTTACGCGGGCCTCTCACTGCTGTGGCTTCTCCCATTGCGGAGCACAGGCTCCGGATGCGCAGGCTCAGCGGCCATGGCTCACGGGCCTAGCCGCTCCGTGCCATGTGGGATCTTCCCGGACCGGGGCACGAATCCGCGTCCCTTGTATCGGCAGGCGGACTCTCAACCACTGCGCCACCAGGGAAGCCCCAGGCTGCATGTCTTAAAGGTAGCAACAGACTAGTTTGGATTTTAGTTTGTCCATGGTGAATGACCTCTCTGGGATTTCTCTTTCACTTTCCATGAACAATAACAACCCACGTCATTATATGCTTGGCCTCGGCTGCCTCCTCTCCAAAGCTCCCTTCACACGCATGTGTCTCATCTTCCAAAATATGTACCCTGTGGTCCAAAGTACCTCAGCTGAAGCCTTACCCATTTCAGTTGTTTACTTTCTCTGTAAATGTTAGGTTTTATGGCTTTGGAGATACAAAAGCTCCATCTTGGTTTATTTGGGATAGGCTTTCCAAGAAAACCAACCCGTGAATCTGAGGAACGCTGACCCCAGTGTGTCCTGCACTGTCCTCCTCATCCCTCCCCTGTGGGGCAGTGGGGCTTTCATCTATCCATCTGGGGCTTCCAGTTAATCCTTTCTTGCTTTAGATGTTGAGGGTCCTTTTCCACGCTCCTTTCTTTCTTTCTAGACTGAGGAGAGAGGTTGGTGCATTTGTGTCCTGTTTTACAAGGAGGAGGGAACACAAACATCATATTTATTGGGAGAGGCATTTTGGGATCAGAGGAACCAAGGAAATGGGCTTGCAGGTGCCACAGCGACTGCTATTGTTCCTGAGAAACATGCTGCCCTGTCCCCTCATAGTTTCATTCCCCAAGGGAAAGGAGAGGCATTAGACGACCTTGTTTAGGGTCAGTTATAGCACTAACATTTTTACGGATCTCTGCAGGACAGAGACACTATTTCTTCCTAAAATTACATACCTACTGCAGCAGGAGAGTTCTGGGATCACCAAAGAGAACTTAGGAGATGGTCAGCCTTGCACCCATGCACCCCCAACATCCGTGGCTACCATGTCTTCTCTGTGGTCATTCTCAGTGGGCAGGTGGCCCCTTCACAGGACATGAGCTCTGCCACTAACAGTGATCCCTGCTGGAGACAGATGGGAAGCCAGGGTCCTGCTGATCAGCACTGAACTTGAAGGGTCTCTGAGCTTTGGGACCAGTCTTCCTCACACTCTATGTGGTGAAGAACCTGCTTTTTTTTTTTTTTTTTTTTAAAGCAAATAGATATTTATCTTTATTTTTAAAAAATGTTTTTCAGGGTATAATTGATTTACAATGTTGTGTTAGTTTTAGGTGCACAGCAAAGTGAATCTGTTATACATATACATACATCCACTCTTTTTTAGATTCTTTTCCCACATAGGGCATTACAGAGTATTGAGTGGAGTTCCCTGTGCTATACAGTAGGTTCTTATTAGTTATGTATTTTATATATAGTGTGTATGTGTCAATCCCAATCTTCCAATTTATCCCTCCCCCCCTTACCCCCCAGTAACCATAAGTTCATTTTCTACATCTGTAACTCTATTTCTGTTTTGTAGATAAGTTCATCTGTAGCCTTTTTTCAGGTTCCACATATAAATGATATCATATGATATTTATCTTTCCCAATCCATCACAGACTGATACTTGTGTAACAAGGAATTTTTACCTTTGCGAAAAGTGATATTAAAAACCCAGTGGGGCTTCCCTGGTGGCGCAGTGGTTGGGAGTCCTCCTGCCGATGCAGGGGAACCGGGTTCGCGCCCCGGTCTGGGAGGATCCCACATGCCGCGGAGCGGCTGGGCACGTGAGCCATGGCCGCTGAGCCTGCGCGTCCGGAGCCTGTGCTCCACAACGGGAGAGGCCACAGCAGAGGAAGGCCGGCATACCACAAAAAAAAAAAAAAAAAAAAAGATGGCTGGGTGATACATTGACCTGCAGGAAAAAAAAAAAAAAAAAAAAAAAAAAAAAAAAAAAAAAAACCAAAAAAAAACCCAGTACTGGGCTTCCCTTGTGGCGCAGTGGTTAAGAATCCACCTGCCAATGCAGGGAACATGGGTTCGATCTTCCCTGGTCCGGGAAGATCCCACATGCTGAGGAGCAACTAAGCCCATGCGCCACAACTACTGAGCCTGCAAGCCTAGAGCCTGTGCTCTGCAACAAGAGAAGCCACCGCAATGAGAAGCCCATGCACCGCAACGAAGAGTAGCCCCCACTCGCCGCAACTAGAGAAAGCCCGTGCGCAGCAATGAGGACCCAACACAGCCAAAAATAAATAAATGAATAAATAAATAAATTTATTAAAAAAAACAACCCAGTACACGCCCCATTTAAAAAATGATTTGATTTTAACAATAATAATATTACTCTGTGGCACATTTCTATCAAATTTTCAGAAGACTTACATTCAGTTGCTATCTGAAATGGAACCATAGCAAACAGTCCTCTACCTGGGACAGGTGTGTGGACCACGCTTTGGGAAGCACTGTTGGAGGACTTGGCTGGCAGCCTGCCGTCCCGGGCTGACCACCGAGTGACCGTGACAGAGAGCCCACTCTGTGCTTTGGTGTCCTCATCTGTAGATAGAATTCGGGTAATACGGTGGTACCTCATGGAGTTTCTGTGAAGATGCAGTGGGTTCTCAGACTGGAACATCGCTCTTACTATTAAAGTATGAGCCCAGTGTGATCAGTCCCAACTGGCAACCATCTCCTTATGTTGGAGGCTGTTAGTGTCCCTGGGAAAGGAGCCGAGCTGGGAATAAGGGCAGAGCCACATGCCTTGTGTTGTCCTCACTAGACAGCAAGACATTCCTTTTCTCACACATACTCATTTAGGTGCACTGGAACTGCAACATTTCAGGCCTTTGCTTTTTCTGCCTTTTTTTACAGTTTGCCTGGAGTTTTGCTTGGAAACTGAGAATCTGCTGAGCCAATGTGTTTATCTTCTTTATTTCTGGTTAGTTTCTCTTTCCAGTTAAAATATACATCAATTTTTAGGCTCACAGTACAACAGGGGGATGTTTAGATCTAAAATAAACTGTTTTGTCAAAACTAAAAAACAGCAAGCACTCATTTAATCTGTGTACATTTTCCCTAGTGATCCCAAATTTTCCCTTAGACTAAGAACACTATTTCTTTTAATTAACATAGATCATCTTATTTCTGGTGACATTTGAGGTTTTGACGTGTTCTGAAGGTGGAACATATTAGTGAGATGTTTTAAACAACTGAGTCATTCTTATCAAGTCATCAGCCTGAAGCTGAAATCTATAACAGAAACACTCTAACATGACCATCTTACTGTATTCCATTAGAACTTGGCCTCATGTTTGCATTAGATTTTCCCTAAAATACAACCAAAAATCTGGGTGAGAAATTTCTGTTTACATTGTGAATCCTTTTTCTCCACTGGCTTCTGTTTTGTTTACCAGTTGCCTTTTCACAGGAAGTGTTTTGACGTGAGCACAAAATAAAGGCTGTACAGTATTTCTGTATTGAAATGTTCCATTCAGTCCTTGGAAGGAAAGTTGATCAGATGAACAATCGATCTTTGGCTCTCTGTACACCTAACAGAGTAAATACACCAGAGTAGATAAACCACAGCAAGCTAATTCTTGGGGATCTCCTTTTTCCGTGGTGATTCCTAAGGACCTCACGTGTGCATTGCTCGCCTCACCTGCTCTCGAGTTATAAAGGAGCCACGTGAATGGTACTAATTCACAATTTCCAGGGTTGTGTGTCCCCTGCAAATGCAGGAGGGCACTTGCTTCACCATGGCCTCCACCCCTGCTGAAGAGGGCTGTACCCTGAGCTCTTTGTTTGCTGTTTCCGAGTTGCTGACTGACTGCCCCATTCTTTGAAGTCCTGCCTGAGGAAATGCCAAGTTGTGTTCCTTGATGAGCTGGGGCCTGCTGTATCGCCAACTCTGAGCTATCCGCCATCCATGTGTACAGAGCAGCCTGCTGTGCCTTTCCTGAAAGCAGTATCTTCAGCTTCTACACAGAGACCCTGACTGGGGTCCAGCCCTGAGTCCTGGGTGTCAGACTGCGCTGATGGCCCCTCTTCTGTCTTTTCCCTCAGGCACAGCCTTAGATGTACTCATTCAGCTGCTAACCCACGTTCACATCAACCCCTTCAGAACTTTTCTTCCAAACTAGAGTGTTTCCTTTTTGGGTAATGTGATAACCAACCACTGGTGTTGAATTTGTTATTTAAAGTAAGCATGAGGGAATTATTTAAATAATTGAAATATTTAAATTGTATTGGTTGAAAAAGTATTTATTTGAAATGGATAAATGCGATTGGTTCCTCTCTATCCCACCCCATCCCCTTCCCGGGCACAGTGTCTGTCACTTAGTGGTTGATCATAGGGTCAGTTCCAAGAGCCCATGAGAGAGATTCACTTCACCTGACAGAATGGGACAGCCTATTGCTTCTGGCCCTTTCTCTCTCCCCTTTTTCTGGGTCTCCAACTAAACATAGGCTTGATCTTCTCATTGTGATTTTTTGTCTTTTCTCCACTCCTTTCTGTATACCATTCCTTTTACTATTTTTGTTTAATTCTGTTTTCTTCTGACATATCTTCCAGTCCACTCATTCTTTATTCAGCTTCCTCTAATCTGCTGGTAAACCAGTATATTGTTTTTAATTTTGGTTATTGTATTTTTAAGTTCCTGAATTTCAACTTGTTTCCTTTTTAAATCTGCAATGTCATTTTTTCTCTTTTCCAATTCCTTGCTGAAACTGTTTAGTTATGTGTTTCTCCCTTTGAGCACGTTAATCATAGTAGTTTTAGAGTCTGTGTCTGGCAATTTCATCATCTGGACTACCCATGTGTTCATTTCTGTTGTCATTTTGTGCTAGTTGTTCATATTGTCCTGCATTTAAAAAAAATGAATTGTTATTGGAGTATAGTTGCTTTACAATGCTGTGTTAGTTTCTAGGGTACAGCAAAATGAATCAGCTATACATATACATATATCCCCACTTTTTTTGGATTTCCTTTCCATTTAGATCATCGCAGAGCATTGAGTAGAGTTCCCTGAGCTGTACAGTATGTTCTCATTAGTTGTCTCTTGGTCCTGCATTCTTGAGGCCTGGTTATATTTGATTGTATTGCTGGACACTGTATTTGAAAACATTATTCGTAAAAACAATTTGAGGCCTAGAATGATATCTTTCTCCAGTTTTCTTTTGCTTCTGCTAGGTGCCTGGAGGTGCAACCCAGGATCCTGTTGATTTAATCGCAGGACTTGAGACTCTGTGGGCACCCAAATGACTTGTAGTTCCACTGCAGATGCGAGCAGGTTTATTTGCAGTTTACACTTATTTCTAGATTGCAGCTTGCAGGATAGATACCAACACCAAGCACTGGACAGTTCAGTGGAGCCACCTTTTGGCAGGGTCTAGATTCTACCTTTTGCCCAGCTATCCCCTGAGCCATCAGAGGTACTAACAAGGAGAGCCTGTTATGACACAACCCATCCCTCCTTCCCCCCAATTTTTTGTTTAGTGGGTCTGGGCTGGAGCCTGAGAATTTGCATATCTCAGAGGTTCCATCAGATGCTGCTGGTTTGGGGACCACCCGTTGAGAATCCCTAGTTTACGTCATTCTTTTTTTTAAAAAAAATTATTTATTTATTTATGGCTGCGTTGGGTCTTCGTTGTTGTGCGCGGGCTTCTCATTGCGGTGGCTTCTCTTGTTGCAGAGCACGGGCTCTAGGCACGCGGGCATCAGTATCTGTGGCTCGAAGGCTCTAGAGCTCAGGCTCAGTATTTGTGGTGCACAGGCTTAGTTGCTCCGCGGCATGTGGGATCTTCCCGGACCAGGGCTCGAACCCACGTCCCCTGCAATGGCAGGTGGATTCTTAACCACTGCGCCACCAGGGAAGCCCTACTTCATTCTTTAACTAGATTATATCAATACATCTCTTGAAGGTGGAGACTATAACTTATCCTCCTTAGTCTCTCTCCCCAACTAGCTCAGTGCTATGACCCATATGGAGCCTGTGTATATAATACTCACAGACTGAATAAATTCAGAGTTGTTGTTGTTGTTGTTTTTGTGTTTTGGCATTTCTTAAAGTACCAGGTATCTCTAGCAACTGGCAGTAAAGAAGGAAATGCAACACACTCTGTCTTTTCATTCTAATGGGAGATGCCAGGGCACTGTGGCAGGGCAGGCAGGGAACAAGAATGAGTAAGTTGACTGTGTATTTCTTCATCCAAATTGTGACAGTGAAAGGGGACAGTAGAAAGTCACAGTGGAAAAGTGTAAAGAGGATGTGTGTCACCCTCTCTTACCAGGGGCTGTGGGAACAAGAAGGGGCTGTTTAGCCCAACTTAGCCAGTGCGTTGAGGGGTGGGGGCTTGGAGTGGAATTCCAAATAGTTACTTCGGGGAGATTGTGCTTGAGTTGTGTCTTGAAGCCTGAACTTTTGCATTAAAAAAAAAATACATTTATTTATTTATTTAATTTTGGCTGCATTGGGTCTTCATTGCTGCACGCGGGCTTTCTCTAGTTGTGGCGAGCAGGGGCTACTCTTTGTCGCCGTACGTGGGCTTCTCATTGCGGTGGCTTCTCTTTGTTGTGGAGCACGGGCTCTAGGCGTGTGGGCTTCAGTAGTTGTGGCACAAGGGCTCAGAAGTTGTGGCTCGCGGGCTCTAGAGCGCAGGCTCAGTAGTTGTGGCGCACGGACTTAGTTGCTCTGTGGCATGTGGGATCTTCCCAGACCAGGGCTTGAACCCGTGTCGCCTGCATTGGCAGGTGTATTCTTAACCACTGCACTACCAGGGAAGTCCTGAACTTTTGCATTTTAAAGCAGGACCCCAGGAAAAGGTGCAGCTCTTTCCCCCAAATGCTAACTGGTGGAATTTAGGGTGCTATGACCCCTGGGAGTGCACAGGGTGAAAGCTTCCAAATTACACTACTTTGGGTGACTAGACCTTCTTTGCTTAATAAGCATTTATCATTTGTCAGGGCAGCAAAAGTCACTTGATAGTTCACTGTTCCTCATTTCAGAAAAATAAAAGGTCAGTTGATTCACTCAGAGCTCTTACAAACAAGGAGAAGCACCTTGCCCTCCTCCGCTTTCCTCACCCTTCCCGTGCTTCTTTCTCTCTCTGAGTAAGAAGTAAGTAAAGCCGACCTTTCAGCCAAGGTTGTAACAAGGGTCGTCCCAGGCTAGGAGACAGCTGATCTCATCATGTAGCTCAATATTTAGACGAAGCTAAAATCTTTGCCTTAGAGCTAAGTGATGTCTACTCAGAGGCTGCAGTCCCTCATCTGGTCTCTCCCAAGTGCTAACTTCATTTCTAGGTTTCTTTCCTAATCCTTGCCTGGGTTCACTTTCTCACCTGTTGAGAGCACATTCTCACAGTAGCATAATTGCAGAGCTGTGGCTTATATTTTGCTACTACTTTGGGTGCAGTTTGCTGCAAATAAGGACATTTACAGTCCTTGGGAGAGGTTGAAACAGTCCCAAAATAGCAGACATGCAAACATGATGGCTGATTAGCTGCTACTTATTAAAACATATGGTTTAAGGACTGAGTTTCCAATTTTATATTTCCATAAATTACTGTATGGTCTTGTATAATGAGGAAAATTGCAGAATACTGATTTTATGGGGCAGTCAAATCTGTGGACTTTGCAGACACAGACCATGAATTCTAACTTGGAGTTTCACGTTAATATGAGCTTTTTGCAGTATGTATTTTTAACATTTTTCACTCTTATAAGGACTGAACTCTGTTTCCCTGGTTAGATTATATCTCAGTCTACTGTCTTTGACCTTATGGCAAGAGATGTTTTTGGGTGCACCCAAAATAGGAAAGGCTTGAGGTTTTCCTTTCAGAGTTTTTGCCCTAAAGTCCGGTGTCTGGTTAGGTAGATGGTGGTTATGGTTTGAATTCTGTCCCACCGCAAAAGATATGTTGAAGTCTTGACCCCCAATAACTCAGAATGTGACCATATCTGATTATAGGGTCCTTGCAGGTGGAATTAGTTCAGATGAGGTCATACTGGAGTAGGCTGGGCTCCTAATCCAATGACTGGTGTCCTTACAAGAAGACGGCCATGTGAAGACACAGATACACAGGGAGGATGCCTTGTGAAGACGGAGGGTTGGAGTGATGCATCTACAAGCCAAGGAGTGCCAAAGATTGCTGGCAAACCACCAGAAGCTAGGATTCCCCCAGAGGTTTCAGAGGGAGCATGGCCCTTCTAACACCTTGGACTTCTAGCCTCCAGAACTGTGAGACCACAAATTTCTGTTGTTTAAAGTCACCCAGGGTTTCCCTGGTGACGCAGTGGTTAAGAATCCGCCTGCCAATGCAGGGGCCACAGGTTCAGCCCTGGTCCGGGAAGATCCCACATGTCACGGAGCAACTAAGCCAGCGAGCCATAACTGCTGAGCCTGTGCTCTAGAGCCCGCGAGCCACAACTACTGAGCCCACACGCTTAGAGCCCGTGCTCCGCAACAAGAGAAGCCACTGCAATGAGAAGCCCACGCACTGCAACAAAGAGTAGCCCTTGCTCACCACTAGAGAAAGCCAGCGCACAGCAACAAAGGCCCAACCCAGCCAAAAAATAAATAAATAAAAATTTAAAAATAAATAAATAAAAAATAAAAATAAAAACAACCTTAAAAAAATAATAAAGCCACCCAGTTTGTGGTACTTTGTTATGGTAGTCTTAGAAAACTAATGGCTAATGATGTCTGGGCCTGCGGTTCCCTCCTTTGGAAGCGTCACTCACAGAAATGGCTCTAGGTGACCTGGATGGTATAATAGGTGTGATAGAAAGAGGGCTGGTAGGAGGGTGGGACAGCCATCCTTCACACAGGTGGATTCCTTTGCCTGGATTGTTTTAAGCCTCCTGCAGTGCTGACTGTTCTGCTCAGAGGCTTTCCCATCTCCCTTTGTCTTGGTTTTAACCCCTTTGATCATGGGTGGGGGGATGGGCAAGGTACTCATGACCCTGACATGACCAGTCATTGTACTGCATTCCCCCCGGCACAGCGGCACATATCTTGGAGGCAAGAGGGATCCTTCCTTGTAATTGATAGAGAAGCACTAAGCAGAGGGGGGTGGTGCTTTCTCCCCTCTGGCCGCTAAGCTGGGACTGCAGGCACCCATATACAGTAGACTCTCTGTATCTGAGGTTCTGCATCCACAGAGACAGAGGGAGGGCTGACTGTCAGGGACTTGAGCATCTGAGCATTTTGATACCCGCGGGAGTCCTGGAACCAATCCCCCGTGGGTAACAGAGGGATGACTGTATATTTTTTCTGTAGTACAGAGGGCCTGCTTTTCAGTGAGTGAAGCCTGGAAGCCATGTTTCTGAGTCCCTGGGTCTCATCCCCAGGCCCCGCTTCCTGCAGTTCTGATCTCCATCTGGTGAGCTACTCTCAAACTCTTCCTAGCTCCAAGATGCACTACATCCCATTTCTGCTTGAGCTAGCTAGAATTCCTTCTTGTTGTTTATAACAACCTAGCCCCACCTGAAGACCTTTCCTGAATCTCCTCCTTTTCCTCCTCGCAGGGAAAGACTTCCTTCCTTTTGCTTCCTTCAACTTATAAGTCCTTTTACTAGAGTACTGGACAGAAGTTTTTTTTGTTTATATGTTGTTGGATCCCGTTGGACCATAAATTTCTTGAGAACAGAGGCTGTGTCTTATTGGTTTTTATTTCTTAGTGCTGTGCCTGGATTACATCTGGGACCCCAATTTGGGGGGGGATTAGCCAGCTAAATCATCAAATGAATAATGAACCAGCTCTAATGGGATCTCAGGATGTTTAAGCGGGAAAGGAACCTAGAGTTAGTCTAGTGGTTTTCAAATTCTGGAAGCTGAAACCTTTCCTCAAAGTGAAATTTTAGGGGGAGGCCTGTATGTAAAGCATGGGGGCATGGTGCTGCTCTGGTGGAAGTGGGGGTGGCTTCCTCCTAGGAATGCTGCCCCCTCATCCTTTCCTCTGATCCCCCTCACCCCATCCAGGTGGCCTCTGTGGACCTTCTGGGATTTGGTGATCCGCGTTCGGTAACCATCTTTCTTAGACTCATGGGGTCTCAGTTTCCTCATCTGGCTCCCCTTCCTTATAAAGTGGATGTCGGAAATCATAAGTTGATGCTACTGTACTACGACTTCCCTCATATGTGAGCATCATGTACACACATGCCCATGTATACCCCTCTGAAAATACTGAAGAGGGTGATTTGTACAGCTCAGAATCTCATAGGATGATCTATGGGGGTTCACAAGAGGTACTGGCCTTCTGGGAATAGGACCAGCTCAAAGGATTCAAATTTGACCAAAGTTTATACAGGAGAATCTCCTTTCCAAATTATAACACTTTTCCAAACACTTTTCCAAAAGTACACTTTTCTCAAGTGTACTCTCCAACCTACCACCCAACATCATCAGAACACTTCATAGCCTATTGTAAACCACTGACCTGTCATGAAATATTGAAAAGCAACATGGTAATATGATCTTCCTCCTCCATTAAAAAAAGTTTCTGTTAGGGTTTCAACTTACCTTCCATTTTTAGGATTCTTGGTATCTGGTGTCACATAGCTACTAGTTGCTTTCAACAGAAAAGTCCTCAGATAGATGTGGGTACTCCCAACATCTTGCCACCAGGATGACCCTTTACAATGCCTGACGTTAACAAATAACTGTAAATACTGAGGCTGCCTGTTCTATCAACAAGAGACTGTACGGCTCATATTGAGATGGGGTTTCTGAACTCATTTGACTAAAGGATACTTTTCAAATTATAGTGAACTGTAAAAGCACCAAAAGAACTTATTAAATAAAATTTGCATGTGAATTATAGTAGACAGCAAATATGGAATCAATATGAATAAATTCCTGCAAGAAATAATCAAATTTTAGTTAAAAATTTTTATAATGGGACAAAATTAGATAAATGAAAATTTTTTTTTTTTTTTGCGGTTCACGGGCCTCTCACTGTTGTGGCCTTTCCCGTTGCGGAGCACAGGCTCCGGACGCGCAGGCTCAGCGGCCATGGCCCACGGGCCCAGCCGCTCCGTGGCATGTGGGATCCTCCCAGACCGGGGCACGAACCCGTGTCCCCTGCATCGGCAGGCGGACTCTCAACCACTGCGCCACCAGGGAAGCCCAATGAAAATTTTAAGAATAAGAAATAAACTATATTAAGATTAAGCAAAATTTTATTTTGCATTTTATACTGAGAGAAGTATTTTTTTGAAGTATAATTGACATTATATATATTTTAAGAAATTTTAAATATTTTATTTATTTATTTTATTTATTTGCTTAGCTGCCTTGGGTCTTAGTTGTGGCACATGGGATCTTTCATTGCAGTGCTCAGGCTTCTCTCTAGTTGTGGCGCGTGGGCTCCAGGGCACGTGGGCTCTGTAGTTGCAGCACGCAGACTCTCTAGTTGAGGCACACGAGCTCAGTAGTTGTGGCGTGTGGGCTTAGTTGCCCTGCAGCACGTGGAATGTTAGGTCCCACACCAGGGATAAAACCCTGCATTGGAAGGCAGATTCTTTACCACTGGACCACCAGGGAAGTCCCAACATAACATTATATTAATTTCAGGTGTACAATGTAATGATTCAATATTTGTATATTTGCAAAATGATCACCACAAAAGTCCAGTTAACATCCATTGCCATACATAGTTATAAGTTTTTTCTTGTGATGTGAATTTTCAAGATCCACTCTCCTAGCTACTTTCAAATGTGTAATACAGTATCATTAACTATAGTCAACATGCTGTATATTACATCCTCGTGATTTATTCATTTTATAACTGGCAACTTGTACCTTTTGACATCCTTCACCCATTTTGTTCACCCCCAACCTCTCACCTCAGGCAACCACCAATCTGTTCTCTATTTCCATGAGCTCCATTTTTTTTTAAGGTTCCACGTATTAGAGATCATATGATATTTGTCTTTTTCTACCTGACTTATTTAACTTAGCATAATGCCTTCAAGGTCCGTCCATGTTGTCACAAATGTCAGGATTTCATTCTTTTTTATGATGGAATAATATTCATATATATATATATATATATATACATACATATATATAAAATATCTTCTTTATCTGTTTATCCATCGATGGACATTTAGGTTATTTCCATGTCTTGATTATTGTGAATCATGCTGCTATGAACATGGGGATGCATAGATCTTTTTGAATTAGTGTTTTCAGGTAAATGCCCAGAGGTGGAATTGCTGGATGATATGGTAGTTATATTTTTAATTTTTTGAGAAACCTCCATACTGTTTTCCATGGTAGCTGCACCAATTTACATTCCCACCAACAGTGCACAAGGGTTCCATTTTCTTGCCAACACTTGTTATTTCTTGTCTTTTTAATGATAGCCATTCTAATAGGTATGAGGTGATATCTCATTGTGGTTTTGATTTGCATTTCCCTGATAATTAGTGATACTGAGCATATTTTCATGTACTTGTTGTCTATCTGTATGTCATCTTTGGAAAAATATCTATTCATATCTTTTGTCCATTTTTTAAATTGGATTGCTTGAATTTTTGCTATTGAGTTTATGAGTTCTTTGTATATTTATCAAATATATTATTTGCAAGTATTTTCTCCCATTCAATAGGTTGCCTGTTCATTTTGTTGATGGTTTCCTTTGCTGTGCAGAAGCTTTATAGTTTGATATCGTACCACTTGTTTATTTTTGCTTTTGTCAAATCCAAAGACCATTGCCAACATTCATGTCAAGGAGCTTATGTCTATGTTCTTTTCTAGGAGTTTTTGGTTTTAGGTCTTACATGCAAGTCTTTAATCCATTTTGAGTTAATTTTTGTATATGGTGTAAGGCAGTGGTCCAGTTTTATCCATCTGCATGTGGCTGTCCAGTTTTCTCAGCACCATTTGTTGAAGAGACTGTCCTTTCCCCATTGTGTATTCTTGGGTTCTTTACTGTAAATTTATTGACCATATGTGCATGGGTTTATTTCTGTTCTCTCTATCCTGTTTCATTGATCTGTATGTCTGTTTTTATGCCAATACCATACTGTTTTGATTACTATAGCTTTGTAATATAGTTTGAAATCAGAACTCATGATGCCTCTTGCTTTGTTTTTCTTTCCCAAGATTGCTTTGGGTATTTGGACTTTTGTGGTTCCACACAAATTTTAGGATTGTTTGTTCAATTTGTAAACAAATGCATTGGAATTTTAAGTCTGTAGGAGAGCAGTGTTTATGACCATTTTTCCATGTCTGCTAAATTTTATAATGATATTGCTGAGTCATATTCTCATATCAAAAGCAGTATAGAGTCCATTCTTAAATATTTTAAAATTACAGTCTAATTTGGAAATTCCATTTGCATTAGGAATGTTGTAGCAAAAGGAAGATGAACTTCATTTGTATGTTTTATAATATTCAGGTCAATATGAACTAGACTACTTTAAAATTCATGAGTTGTTTTGTCTTGGACAATCTATCTCTCAGTTTCTTACAAATCAAAGACAGAAAATTTTCATTTTTACTTTGGAGAATTCCGAACTTTTACATGTTTGATTTAGACACAGTTTGAGAGCCACAAACCTCTACATTTTATGCAAAATATATTTCTTTCAGAAAAAGCACCGTGGGAAATGAGTGTGTAAGGTATACATGTTCAGTATCCAATAAAATGAAAAATATCTGTTGGTATTTTAAGACCGAATCAATATTCCAGACCAGCCATAATTTAAGAGACAAGTGTTGGTGCGACAACCTGCCTTGGAGATATGATTTGCCCTGCCCAGGATCACCAAGAAGTGCCCTGTGGGCTCACAATTTTCATGAATGCCTGGTGCCTAGAGTCCTAATGGTTCGCCTCTTGGAGAAGGTCTGACACGTACTGAAACAGAACAGTGTCCATCTACGTCAGATGCCCGAAGTGGATAGAAAAGATCACATCAACAGCGGCTTTCTTACCTAAACACCATTTGTCTAAACACAAAGCCTTCAAACAGCTGACATTCAGGGAGCTCAGCCTCTGCCCTGCTCTGGGAGCCCTAACCCAGACTATTTCACGCTAACATAAACAGGATAAGCCTTTTCAGCTGCAGTGCTGTTTACCAGGAACCTGCTGGAATAAACTAGCTTGTCAAGTTTTAGTCAGCAGCCAGTAATCACCGGGGTTCTTCCATTGTAGAGAAGCAACAAATGTGTGGGCACATCTGACAGATGCTATCATCTGGATTTGCCAAATGCTGAGGAGCACTTTGCGGGGCCTTTTTCCAAGCGAACGATGAGAATGATGAACTTATCAATGACAGACTCCCCTCCCTGACAGGGAAGAGCCAACTTACTAGTGAGAGAAGCAAGTCTAAAGGCTCTCCCTCTCTGAGGGCGGGAATGGAAATGGCCTCTGGAGGGCCCTGCTACAGTGGGGAATCCACGAGTCACTGACTGAGTTGAAAATGAAAGATGGACGATTTGGATATTATTTTTCTCCTTCTAGGTGGAGAAAACACCGTTTAATAGAAATTGTACCAGGCTTTTTCTGTTTGCCCCATAGGAATTCCCCTCTAGAGAAGAGCAGGGGAGAGCTGTCAGTGGTGAGAGGATATACAATGGAGCCCAGCATCCCTCAGGGGTCCAGTGCTATGGTACTTAGGAGCAAAGGCACTGCTTTTGATGGTTGTAGCTATACTGCAGTGCTAAAGTGGGCCGCATTTTGTGCAATCTCTGGCCAGCCTGGTTGAGCTAGAGAAAGGCTGTGTTGAAGTGCAGTAAAAGCTTCACAGGGAAACACAAGTGAGTTCATGTCCACAGGGCCCCATTTCGGCTACACCTTTTCAATTATTTCCTCCTGTCTTTTGCTCCGTTTGACATAAAAGTTACAGTTGGTCCTCCATGCAGTGGTTAAGACCCTGGTCTCTATGTATGAGATGGAGCAGGTTCGAATCCTGGCTCTGTTACTTGCTAGCTAAATAAATTTATTTCCCATATTTGCTAAATAAATAAAATGACGTTTTGTTACCAAACCAAACTTGGGTCCACTGGCCTGTGTGCAGTAAAGCCAATCTACTGACACTGGGTTATGGTAAAGGAAGGTGCAGTGTTTACCGCAAGGCCAAGCAAGGCATAAAGGTGGTAATGCTCAAAAGACCCGAGCTCCCTGATGGCTTTCAGGGAAAGGTTTTTAAAGACAGGGTGAGGGAGAGGGTTTTAGGGTGCCTGATCATTCTGCTAATTGATTGGTGGTGAGGTAATTGGGAGTCCACGTCATCAGCCTTCTGGTTTCAGCCGGTCTGGGGTCTACGTGCTTGTGGTCAGCAATGCAGTTAACTTCTTCCACCTGGTGGGGGTTTTAGTACCTGCGAAACAACTCAAGGATACAGCTCAGGATACTATCTATAGCCCTTGATGAGGAGCTAAAGGTCCGTGACTTTGTTTTATGGCTATACTATTATTATTTTGTATTGCTGGATGGTTTTCCCTTGTTTCTGCATTTTCTCACTTCTCTGATCGTATTTGCTCCTTGGAACTCTGGGAAGGCCTAGGAGGCTAAAGCTTTTCTACAAACAAGAGGCGAGGGACATGGGGGTTTGTTCTAGGAAGCTCCCCGCAGGGTCCTGCTCAGTTTCAGTTTGACAAATCGGAAGCTCTAAATTCATGGATTAGACTGTAACTTAACAGATTTTGGAATCTGGAGCTAACATATTACAGGGAGCATATATACTGCCTTTTAAGACATATTAAAAGTTAATATGTATTGACTAAATAGCCCCCAGCTTCCCCAGGGCTGGTTTTAATTGATGGTAAAGGGTTCTACCCTCTCAGGCCCGCCCATGCTGAGGCTACCAGATGTCCTGGGAAAAAGTATCAGATGGTCTTCATCAGGTGAGACTGATTGTCTGCCTTTCCATCCACTGGGTGTGTATGATGTTGGACTAACTGCAAATTGGGTGAAATGGAAGTTTTGTGGAGCAGGGAGCTGGGATGTCAGAGGACAAAACCTGCAGTACCTTTGATACGGAGGCATGTACAGCAATTCCGGCAGGAGGTGACAGGGCCTGGGTCAAGGTGTGGTTAAGATCTACAGGAGGGGCAGAATCAGGAGCTGGCCTAAGTTGCAGGACATGTGGCTGTCTTCGTGGTCAGCTGTGACGGGAGAGACCAGACAACTGACCTATCCAGTGGAGAAAGGGGAGTCATGAGAAGGGGCATTTGCTGCCTCTGTGGAGTGTCCTATCACAACCTCCTGGACAGTGAGGGCTTTACCCTCGTCCTCCTCTGGACCCCTGGAATCCTCCATCCTAGGCTTACATCCCCCAGGAGAAGGGGAGGTATCCTCTCTGGGGAAACTGGCATTTGGGGGTCCCTCAATGAAACAGTGAGGTTTGGCCTGATTACCCCACAGCTAAGGCCACCAGTTGACCAGCTGTGTTGGTGCCCCAGAGCTCCCGTCCCCGTTTTAGTGCTTTCTCCTTAGGTGTGAAGGCGGGTCAGGGACTGCTTGGGCTCAGCCGGCCCGGGCATGGCCACAGGAGAGGAGGCCGGGCTCTCCATCCTGTCCCTGGCTCTCCTGCACCTTCTTTCTCTAGAGCCCTCCTCTTGCACTGGGTAACAGAAGGAGGCACAGATGCTTCGAAGGAAACAAACAAATGACTTGGAAAAGGATTCTCCACAAATAGCTTGCCTACTCCTTTGGGTCCTGAGGAAGTTCAATCAAAACAGAGAAGGAAAAAAAACTCAGGGACATCAAACATGGTGCTGTCTGCAACATTGTTACTTTCTCACTTTACTGCTTTCCTTTGCATTTCCTATGGTCAGCGTTCTTGGTATTCAGGGTTGAAGGGAGTGGAGGAGAAGGAAGCAGGAAGGAGTGATTGGGAGGGAGGAATCAGAGTGCAATGCAGACAGGCAACAAAGGCTGGTGATGAGTCCCCATCTCTACCTTCCCTCCTGCCTTGCATCTCTGAGAAACAATGGGAAAGGCTGGTTCTTTTTTTTTTTTTTAAATTAATTAATTAATTAATTTATTTTGGCTGTGTTGGGTCTTTGTTGCTGCGCGTGGGCTTTCTCTGGTTGTGGCGAGCGGGGGCTACTCTTCGTTGTGGTGCGCAGGCTTCTCATTGCAGTGGCTCCTCTTGTTGTGGAGCACGGGCTCTAGGCGCACGGGCTTCAGTAGTTGTGGCACGTGGGCTCAGTAGTTGTGGCTCGTGGGCTCTAGAGCGCAAGCTCGACAGTTGGGGCGCACGGGCTTAGTTGCTCCACGGCATGTGGGATCTTCCCGGACCAGGGCTTGAACCCGTGTCCCCGGTGTTGGCAGGCGGATTCTTAACCACTGCGCCACCAGGGAAGCCCGGAAAGGCTGGTTCTGAACAGGGGAAGCCTAGCACCCAGCAGACCTGCAGCTCTCTCACATGTAGCCTAGTTTTTGCCCACCTGCTTGCGGGGAGATGGGACCGGCACTCTGAGAGCCAGAGTGCACGGGGAGAGCTGCTCATCTTGAGTTGTCCGCTTTCTTATTCTTCAAGAGAACCTTTCAGCGCGTAGCTTTTCCCGGAGGATCCCTGCGGCTCAGAAACCTGCTCTTCACAGCCCAGGGAGGCCACGGTGTTTTTTTTGAAAGGCTGACACCTAATCATCCCACTGGCTGCTCCCTGGGCAGCGTTTTCAGCCTTGTGGTCAGGTGCTTTACACTGGGCAACACTAAGGATTGAACTGTGGTCCCCTCCTCCAATTCTTATGTTGGAGTCCTAACCCCCAGTACCTGTGAATGTGCTCTTACTTGGAGAGAAGGTCTTTGCAGGTGTACTTCATTAAGATTAGGTCATTAGGGTGGGTCCTAATTCAATATGACTTGATATCCTTATCTAAAGGGGAAATCTGGTGATAGACATGCGCACAGGGAGTATTCATCAGGTGAACATGAAAGCAGAGATCAGGGTGATGCGTCTACAAGCCAAGAAATACCAAAGATTACAGTAAACCATCAGGAGCTAGGCAAGAGGCATAGACCAGATCTTCCCTCCCAGCCTTAGGAGGAAGCAGCCCTGCCAACACCTTGATCTTGGACTTCCAGCCTCCAGAACTGTGAAGCAAGACCTTTCGGTTGTTGAAGCCATGCAGTCTGTGGTTCTTTGTTACAGTAGCCCTAGAGAATGAATCTAGGCCCCTACTTGAAGGTTTGGGCTTTCTGGAAGAAAACACATTCATCACTGCAGGGTTAATCAGCTGCACAGTGTACATACAACCTTAGATCTGGATTTTGCCCAGAATGTTTTGTGCAGTGACCCTTGGTTTTGCTCTGTGCCAGCTCCCCCTGTATCTCTCTGGTGGCAAATTTCCTCACAGCTCGAGGGTATGTAGGGGGGACCAAGAATGGAACTCTTTGTTTGGAATTTGCGTGGTATACATAAATAACAGCATATGGGGGATTTTCAAGCCAGAGGCATTTCAGAATTAGGAGGGGGAAGAGAGACTTCATTTGTTAAAGACATTTCCTGCTCAGATTCATCAAGAGCTTTCCTACATCCTCCCTTCCCCGTGTCCTGCTCCCCCCCAAACCCCAAATATGTGAGAGGCTTTCTCAGCAGCATAAGCCCAACAGGATGTTGAGAGAAAGGGAGAAGAAAAAATAGTACATGAAACCAGATGAATGGAAAAAGCCCTGTTTCTTTTTATGTGTATAACTTCAGAATTGTAAAAAAGAAACGAGTAAGAAAATTTCCTTCTAAGTGAACATGCCCTTAAGTGTGGCTAAATTGTTTCTACAAAGGGCAGCCTTTAGAAATTAACCCCGGTCGCTTCCTTTTAGATACAGGGACCTGCACTGAAATTCTACCTTCAGGCTTTAAATGGAGACGTCCTGTACTACTGGCTTTATGTGCCTGTCTGCCCCAGGCTGGAAAGTAGGGTGAGTGGGTCAAGTTTAAGGTACAGAAGTTGGTCTACCCCAGCTCAGCCACTCCAAGAAAAGAGAGTTGGGCTTGGCCCTGGGCTGGGGGTAGGGGTGATCTTGGACTCCTTCCCTGAATGCAGGCTGCCCCACGGAGTTAACGCTCTTTCCTATCATCGTGCGAATGCTCTATAGCAGCTTCATCTTTTGCTCTGGAAAAGCCCTTTCGAAGTAAAATATTTCGTTAGCTGCCAGGGACTTAGGGAGGCAAACTCTGAAGAAGGCAGTTCCATTGGCTTGTGTCTGGGAAGGAGGTTGCCTCCTGGTTGGCAGGAGCATCCCAATTTCACACCTCATTGACACGGTGTTTGTCCGATTTCTTTTCAACCCAAACCACAGCCCTGGGGAAGGCAGCCAGCCTTCCGGTTGCTTCTGGTGCAGATCTTCATGGCTTCACGGTTCGACTTAGTTGAAGAGATTTCTTACAACGGTTTCAGAAGAGACATTTCCACATTCAAATGTAACCACAGAAACACATTTCAATGACATATAGACATTATATGTGATTTCTTTGTACTTTGAATTATGGTGCCTTCTGGATGAATCTCCTGAAGACCAGTGTGTGTCATTGGTAATTTCCAGTAATATTAGAAACACAGAAGTAAAAAAAAAGTCATGATTTATACAAATATAAATATTTATTACATGGTATGATGCAAGAGATAGAATATAGAACGTAAAGCGTAAAACTGAAGAAGTCACATTTGGGGAAAATTTATTGAAGACTTACAACGTGCCAGGAAATGCACTCAGTTCTTCGTGTATCCTTAGGATGTGTGTGTGTGTGTGTGTGTGTGTGTTTGTGTGTGTGTGAGAGAGAGAGAGAGAGAGAGAGAGAGAGAGAGATTAGATCCCTTTGGAGAACTTATCCTGTATCAATGAAAGAAGGGCAATTTATATGAGTGTCATGAAAAGTCATTTAAGAGTTTGAGAGGAAGCATAAGGAAGGTAATTATGTATCAAAAGAAGGCATTTTTTTCCCTGATTTTCAGAAGGGTCTAATGCTTGAATAATGTTTTTAAGGTCAAGGCCCAAACTTGGCTTTGAGATAATTAATTGGCCTATTGCCTGGAGTGAGGAGTTTGGCTTTTAGAGACAAATACACTATCCAAAAACAGCTTTCAGGAAGATTTTATTCTGTCCCAAGCCTACCACAGTGACTTGCACATAGTATGCCCTCAAATAAGCGTTTGTCTAATGAATGAAGAGAGGATTTTATATTGAAATGTTGTTTGTAGCAGGCAGTCCCTGTACTTCTTTTTCCACTAAAGGTGAAGAGGGACTTGTCTGAATTGCAGTAGGAGAAATATAGGTTAGAATTACCAGCTGCAACAGAAAGAAATATTGGTAAGAGCTTCAAGAGGGTTAATGTTCTTTCTGGAGATATCTATGGCAACAGAAAGGTTAAGCATAGCCCTTGTAGAAGAAAGGGGTAGGACCCTGATGCTCTGCTCCCTACTCCCGCTTCCCCACTCCATTTGCTACCTGCTAAGAGACACAGCCAAGCCCAGAATGGTACTAGATCCTCCTGAATAATGGGATTTTTTTTCTTATAGTCAAGAGACTCTGCCTTTCTGAGGACACAGGGGTCACTCAGCTCATGTTGTCTGAACCATATTATAGTATAAAGGGGGTACAAATCAGTTAGGAATTGGTTCAACTGAGAGTGAAAGAAAACCCCAGTTAAAATGGCAAAAACAAAATAGAAATTTAAGAAGTCCAGAAGTAGATATTCTAGTTCATGATGTTAGGAACCATGATTCTCATCATGTAGCTTCTACCTCATGCACCAAGATGGCTGCTTGAGCTCCAGCCATCATGTCTACATTCTAGCCAGAAGCAAAGAAAGGATGAAGAATGGCATGCCCCATTCCTATAAGGACACTTCCCAGAAGTTGCAAAAGACGCTTTTGCTTACATCTCATTGACCAGAACTTCCGTGCACATGCCATCAGCTTTAGGGTGGCTGAGTAATGTGGTTTCTATCTCGGGCAGTTAAATACCAGCTAAACACCAGGGGTGCTATTAAAAGAAAGCAGAGGAGAATGGTTAGTAGGGGACAACTTGTAGTCTCTGCCATAGGGGTAAAATGGAGAGGTGGGATCTTTAATGGCAAGGCTTGTCACCCAGCTCATGAAAACATTATTTTCCTCTCTAACTGTCTACTCTACACTCTGCTAGGTTCTTCTCTGTGTTTTTCTGAGCACCTTAATTTGATTTTGAAATCTTGACAGTAGGAATTCCTAGGCAGATCCTGAAGGCATTCACAAGGCTTGGGGTCAGCCTGCGTTCACTGGAGCAGAACATGGCTTCCACATTCTAATGGACAAATGCACTCTGTGGCTATAGGTCTGGCTGGGGCCTGAGATTCTGCATTTCTAACAAGCTCCCAAGTGGTGTGATGCTGCTGGAGCACGGACCACGTTTTCAGTGCAAGGATTTAGAGAAGATTTTCGATGGCCTTCCGCATCCCAGTCTGTAGTAGGGTATTCGGGTAGAGATGGGCCGGTGGTGGTCAGAGTGTGTCTGTCAGGGGTTCGCGTATACTACTGTTCGTAAGACTGTCTGGGGAGTTGTTAAAATACAGACTTCTAGGATCCCAACTACTGCTTTCTATGTAACAACAGGTGGCAGACATCTGATTTTTAAAAGAATTTTTATGGAGTATAGTTGATTTACAATGTTACGTTAGTTTCTGCTGTACAGCAAAGTGAATCAGTTATATTCATATATCCACTCTTTTTTAGATTCTTTTCCCACATAGGCCATTACAGAGTATTGAGTAGAGTTCCCTGTGCTATACAGTAGGCCCTTATTAGTTATCTATTTTAATATATAGTAGTGTGTATATGTAAATCTCAGTCTCCCCATTTATCCCTCCTCCCATAACCCCCTGGTAACCATGTTTGTTTTCTACATCTGTAACTCTATTTCTGTTTGTAGATAAGTTCACTTGTACCCTTTTTTTAGATTCCATATACAAGCAATATCATATGATATTTGTCTTTCTCTGTCTGACTTACTTTACTCAGTATGACAATCTCTAGGTCCATCCATGTTGCTGCAAATGGCATTATTTCGTTTTTTTAATGGCTATCATTCCATTGTATATATGTACCACATCTTTATCCATTCCTTTGTCGGTGGACATTTAGGTTGCTTCCATGTCCTGGCTACTGTAAATAGTGCTGCAATGAACATTGGGGTGCATGCATCTTTTTGAAGTATGGTTTTCTCCAGATATATGCTCAGGAGTGGGATTGCAGGATCATATGGTAGCTCTATTTTTAGGTTTATTTTTATTTTTATTTTTTTAAGGAACCTCCATACTGTTCTCCTTAGTGGCTGTATCAATTTACATTCCCACCAACAGGGCAGGAGGGTTCTCTTTTCTCCACACCCTCTCCAGCATTTATTGTTTGTAGATTTTCTGATGATGGCCATTCTGACCAGTGTGAGGTGATACCTCATTGTATTGATATAGTTTTGATTTGCATTTCTCTCATAATTATGCTGAGCATCTTTTCATGTGCTTTTTAGCCACCTGAAGATATCTGATTTTTAAAAAATTGAAGTATAGTCGATTTATACTATTGTGTTAGTTTCAGGTGTACAGCAAAGTGCCTCAGATAGGTATATATATATATATATATTCTTTTTCAGATTCTTTTCCATTATAGGTTATTATAAGATATTGAATATAGTTCCCTGTGCTATACAGTAAATCTTTGTTATCTGTTTAATATATAGTAGTGTGTGTCTGTTAATCCCATACTCCCAATTTATCCCTCCACCACCCCCCTTTCCCCTTTGCTAACTGTAAATTGATTTTCTGTCTGTGAGTCAGTTTCTGTTTTGTAAATAAGTCGATTTGTATTTTTTTTTTTTAGATTCCACATATAAGTGATATATATAATATAATATATTATACAAGCTTTGTTCTTTTTCCTCAGGATTGCTTTGGCAATTCTGGGTCTTTTGTGGTTCCATATAAATTTTAGGATCATTTGTTCTAGCTCTGTGAAAAATGTCATGGGTGATTTGATAGGGGTCACTTTAAATCTGTAGATTGCTTTGAGTAGTATGGTCATTTTAACAATGTTAATTCTTCCAAGAGCATGGGATAGCTTTCCCTTTCTCTGAATCATCTTCAATTTCCTTGATCAATATTTTATAGTTCTCAGTACATAAGCCTTTTACCCCCTTGGTTAAGTTTATTCCTAGGTATTTTATTTTATTTTTTTTAACACAAGACATCTGATTTTTATAACAGGCACTCTGGGTAATTTCTAATAAAGGTGGTCTAGGAGCTATGTTTTGAGAAACATTGGCACCAGGTTCCCCAGCAGTCTGTGCCAGTGAAGGTCTTAACCTCTCAGATCATAGGCCTATGAGATCCAGGCATTCTAGGATTTTTGGTTTTAAATTGTCTAATTTAATTCATTAAAGGAGAGACATTTTAGTAATCTTTATGGCCCAGGAGTATTTCGTCAAAGGCACATTCATCTTCCTTTCCTGTTTTGGAACTAAGAGTTTTATTCTTCCAGGAGGTTTAGGGTGTCTTTATCAGCTAGGGATGCCACAACAAAATACCATATGCTGGTGGCTTAAACAACAGACTTTTATTTCTCACGGTTGTGAAGGCCAGGTGCCTGAGATAGGGTGCCAGCATGGTCAGGTTCTGGCGAGAGCTCTCTTCCAGTCTTGCAGACCGCTGTCTTCTACCTCTGCTTTATGGCTGTGTCCTCACGTGGTTGAGAGAGAGGGAGATCTTGTGTTGTCCTCATCTTACAAGAGGACATGCCACTCTCATGACCTCATCTAAACCTAAATACTTCCCAGAAGCCCCATCCCAAATGCCATCACACTGGGAGTTAGGCTTCAACATAGGAGTTTTGGGGGAAACATAACAGAGGGGAATTTTGCATCACTGAGGATGGTGCTGGCAGATTACCCAGAGGATTGGCTGGGTAAAGGCAGATGTGGAGGCAGGGCTTAGGGAGAATCAGAGGAGAGGAAGGAGGGGGTATGGGAAGAAGCTGACCTCTCCTGGCACCTTCTATATGCAGGCACTGTGCTAGCCATTGTCTAAGTATTGCTTCATATAATACTCGCTACTGCCCTGTGAGGTAGTGGGGCTATTCCCATTGACCCCAGACATATGTTTTAATATTCTTTTGCATATGTTCAATACTTAATTTAAACAAGAGTCAGAGAAAAGGAATGGCTTTTTTTAAAAAAATGTAAAGAAGATAGAATTTATTAGAGGTGGGGGGGTTGCTGCCAGAACAGCGGGCCGACTTCCTAGCAGTCTGGGAGAGTCAAGCACGAACATGTGCTATTGATCAGTTTTTATAGCCAGAAAACAGAGGAATGGTCCGAGGTGAAAATTTCATTTACTGATTTGTCAAGGCACATATACCTTCCTTCTATAGGGTGGGAGTGGGACAGGGCAGATGCTTTCCCTTATTTGGGACGGGTCCTGTTGCCCAGGTGGGCGTCGCCTAGGTGGGCTCAGGAATATGTAAGCATTGCAACGTGGTGGGGAGGGCGATTAAGAGTCCTTTAGGGGGTGTAATGCTGAAACTGTTTCAGGCAGGGTAATCCTTTGTCCTTGAAGCACCATTGTCCTTGGAGCACCACATTCCCACCTCTATTTATAGGGCCAATTCCTGGGCCCTATTGAACGTCCCCTGCTCATATTTACCTAACTGCTTAATTCCCTCCCAGGCATTCGGGAACCCCTTTTGTGAGGAGACGGGGCGGCGAACTCTCTCTGGCTGCTTCCTGCTGAGCGGGGGCGTCATGGGGCCCTGGGTTCCCGTTGCCTGCTCTCTGTCAGAGTGTATCTAGGGAGGAGTGCGGGCCCCATGGAAAGTGATGGCGGCTTGTTCAAGGGTTGTACGAGTGTTGTCTGGCTGGTATTCTTGTCACATCACCATTTGGAGCTTTATTTGTTGTATTCTGGAAGAGACAAACTTAACCAGGAGGTTAAAAATACATGGCCTGAAGGTTGGTCTGGACCTTGCCCAACTGGTTGACAAAAAAACAGCAATCCTCCTTTAACCTTACACAAGTCCCTCCTTGATTAGCTGTTAGGAGGTCCAGAGCTCTTCTATTTTGTAAAACCACTCCTGCTAGAGAATGTATTTGTTCTTGTAGCAGGTTAATTTGAGCTGCTAGGTAGGCAATCTGTTGTGTGAGTTCAAGAGAGAGCTGTCAGGCAGTGAAAATAGAGTTTGAGAGTCCTGCGGAGCCTGTTCCCATCCTGGTTAGGAGGATCGAGGAATGGCGAGTGGGACCAGAGAAGGAGGTCAGGGCTGAATAAGCAGCCCCAGTGTCAGTCAGAAAGGTTATAGTAGCCCCTGCCACATCCAGGGTTACCCCGGGGCTCCTCCCGTCTTCTGGGGAACACAGGGGCCTGTAGGTTGAGCCCTGGGCACCTTCAGTCATCTGCATCCAGGAGCCCCAGATCTAGAATGCAATCTGGTTCTTGCTCCACCGACAGGGGCAATTGGCCTTGACTTCGGCCCAGGGGCCGGGACCTGAAATACCTCGAGTGTTGGGTGGCTGTGGCGTTGGCCTCCCCGCTTGAGGGCAAGGGGAAAATTCCTCTTCCAGTTGCCCTTTTGGTGACAGTAAGGGCACGGGGGATCGGGCGGTGGGGTGCGGCCATTCCTGAGAGTGCGCCCCTGCTGACCGCACTGGTAGCACGTCAGCGGTGCTTTCTGAGGCGGGAGAGGGGCTCCCGTGGGTCCCTGTCATGGGAGGGACTGAGTAACGGCAAGAGCCATATACTGAGCGTGTCGTTTTAATTTTTCCTCCTCTCTTAGTTCTCGTCTGTTCCTAGAAGCAGACTGAGTAATGGCAAGAGCCATACATTGAGCGTGCCGTTTTAATTTTTCCTCCTCTCTTAGTTCTCGTCTGTTCCTAGAAGCCTCCTCCCTATTGTTAAGAACCTTGAAGGCTGTGTCAAGTAGGACAGAAAATGGGGTCTGTGGCCCTTGCTCTAGTTTCTGTAATTTCTGTCTTATGTCTGCAGATGCCTGGCTTATAAAGTGAACTGCAAGTATAGCCTGACCTTCAGGGGTCTCAGGGTCTAGGTATTTCCTCAGAGCCTCTGCTAATCAGGTCTGAAAAAGGGCCAGATTCTCAGAGGGTTCCTGTGTGACTTCTCTGAGTTTATTATAATGGACAGGTTTGATGATTGCCTTTTTCATACCTTCTAGTAGACAGGTCATCATGTGATTTCTCCCAGTGAGCCCTCCTGCTGGCCCATTTTCATCTGCCTGTATCTCCATCCTGGGTCTGCCCGTGGGACTGCCTCTGCCTCTGCTTGGTTCTCATTAGGATTTCGGGTGTGTGCCTCATCTGTCCAGGCCTGAGCCAAGGCCCAGATCCTGGCCTTTTCCTTGTGAGTGCAGTGGGTAGTTAGGACAACGTGAATATCTTGCCAAGGTGAGTCAAAGGCTATAGTTAGGGCCTGGAATTCCCTGATGAACGTGGAGGGGTCCTGGCGGAAGGAGCCCAGTTTCCCTTGAAAATATGAGAGAGATCAGACACGGGGAAGGGGCCACGAACCCTAATAGTACCTAGTTAGCGGCCTCTCGTAGGGGAAGCACATTGGGACCCGATGCAGAGCGTTGGGCCCGTCGTGACCAAGTGTGGGGAGGGGAGGAAGGTCTGCTTCTGGGTACGCAGGTGGGGATTGGGGAGCAGAGGGCTGGGGAGACCGAGGACAAGAAGCATCATCCAGGATACCTGGTGGAGGGGCAGATGGGGAGGGACGAGGTAGTGAAGCTGAAGGGGGGTGGGGAGGACGAGGCATTAAAGCGGCAATGGAGAGACACCTGCGGCAGGAGTCCCTGAGGCTCGGATTCTGACTGAGAGCCACGAAGGCCTGGACGTACAGAACCTCAGAATCCTTTTCTAGTTTCCGACAATAGAGATCAGGTTGGAGGATTGTGTTGTAATTTAGTATCCCATTAAGAGGCCATTGTTCTTGGTCCCCCAGTTTGTATTGGGGCCAAGCCGTGTTACAAAAGAAAATGAGCCTCTTCTTTTTGATATTGCCCGGGTCAAATTCCTTCCAATTCCTGAGAACACAGCCAAGAGGTGAGTCTAAGGGAATAGACATACCTGAACCCTTTCTTAGCCCCAGTGCCGTAGAATGGGGGTACTGAGAATCACTGAGGGGCAAAAAGGCGTCCCTCTTGGCCTCAGTGATGTCTCCGTGCGACTGAGGCACAAAAATGCCGACCGTCTCAGCAGTTGCGTCCAGAGAGGTGGCCAGAGCAGCGAGAAAACGCGCGGCCAGGGCACCAGTGACCAGAGAGGGAACTCCCCGGAAGCCAGCTGGGAATTGACTCGCGGTTAGAAGATTCTCAGGGATGGGAAGGAGCTCTCGGGGGCCATCTAGAGGCGGCGAGGTCCTTTGGAGTCAGTCCGAGACGAGGAGAAAGAAGCAGAAGCGACAGAAAAGAGGACTGAGGATTCCGCCTTCTATCCCTACCGAGGAGGCGGTGGCCGAGGCTTTGTGCTGCTTCGTCTACGATGTGCCTCGCGTTGCACGGAAGTTGTCTGGACGGGGCAGATGCTCTAATAGCCTGCTCCGTTCCGTGACCCCCTTATCCTTTCACGCGAGTCTTCAAGCGGCAGGCGCCCTAATCATGTTTAAATACCTGACCTGTGCCCACACGATACCAATCGGCCCAGTCCTCAGTCAGAAGGAAGACAGAAGGATCCTCACCCGTTCTGGGCGGCAGTTGCTGGGGCGAAGTGAGTCGTGGAGACTTCGGAACACACCAGGCTGTGGCCCTGGCCAGAGTCCTCTGTTGCTCTCACGGCAGCTTGCCTGTTTACAGAGGGTCCCAAGGAATGAGGAGACGAGGTGGGGAAAGAGATCCCCGTACGGGCCACCAAATGTCCTAATGAGGGTAGGAAAAGAATTTCCAGACATAAGGCAGAATGTAAAGAAGATAGAATTTATTAGAGGGAAGGGTCGCTGCCAGAACAGGGGGCCGACTTCCTAGTAGTCTGGGAGAGTCGAGCCAGGAATGGCTTTTGAGATCACAGGCTACTAGCGGGTCTGTTTGCTTCTTCACCTTCATACCATTTTCACTGCCTGGGAGGTGTTCTTCCCTCCCTCCCTCCATTGCCTCCTTCCTATCCCAGCATCTCTTTATCACTTTTATCTCCTAATCATTTCTACTTATAAAGGCTTAGTTCAAATTCTAGGTAGATTTCCCTGTCACCTTTCCCAAGAGTCCTAGAGTGCAGCCCTGTCCTTGGACTCAGTCCTCCATTCACGTGGAATAGGTTGCTGCAATCAGCCTGGGGACTCATTATATCTTTTAATTTTCTGTATTTTTTTCTTATTATCTGACTTTATTTGTTTATTTGATTTTTTTACCTTTTTATTTTATATTGGAGTATAGTTGAAACGTGTATGTATAACGGAATCACTTTGCTGTACACCTGAAACTAATTTTCTGTATTTGTGTTGCTTTGATATCTGGGGCTTTGCTGACACTGGAGGTACTGCCTCTCTCAGGGTTGGCCAATTCCCAGAGATAGTAAATGACAAGCCTGCAAGGGTGCCTTTCATATGTGAACCAGCCAATCCAGAGCACACACCCCCAGCCACCTCCATTATGGAGCTTTTATATCCCATGCCACTGTCTGCCTGCCCTAATTGCCTCAGGGCCGGGTACCTAAGGACAACCCTTATACCACACAACCTACTGAACTCGTTAACTAGCCAGCCTGAAGCCTGCTTACCCTGCCTCTCATTCCTTCCGGTAGAAACCACAATAAAAGCTCTTGCCTACATTTCCCCACCTCCATCTACCTCCTGACTGACCCTGGTGCTTTCCGTGTGGCCCCTCAGGGCCAGACATACCTGTCCTTTTGGCATCTGAGTATACCAAACTATCTTTTCAATGGCAATGATCTCCTGATCTGTTGGTCTACCGTACCTGAAAAGGAATAAAACCTACATTTTATTTATTTTTTATTGAGATATAACTGACACAATATTATATTAGTTTCAGGTGTACAACATAGTGATTTGATATTTGTATATGTTGTGACATGATCACCACAATCAGTCTAGTTAATGTCTGTCACCATATATAGTTACAGAATCTTTTTTCTTGTGATGAGAACTATTAAGATCCACTCTCTTCGCAACTTTCAAATATGCACTACTCCATTGTTAACTGTAGTCACCATGCTGTACATTACACCCCCATTACCTATTTATTTTATTACCGGAAGTTTGTACCTCCTTTTGACCCCCTCCACCCAAGTGGCCCTCCCCCACCCCCTGCCTCTGGCAACTACCAGTCTGCTCACTGTACCTTTGTGCTTGATGAAGCTTACATTTTAGAACACCCCTGTCAAATCCCATAGACATCCCAAACTGCTTGGCTGCTGTGCTCTCCTGAGATTTGAGAGCTCATGAATGAAGCAACCCTCGCTGGTTTCTTCTACAGTGGACTCAATATCTCCAGGCTCTGTCTACTGGGAAATGAACCCATTTAGCTTCTAGGGAGAGAAAAGTCCCATGGGCCTAGAGGCTCATTTTTTTTTCACCTGGCTCAGCTGGTCTGTGTTAGCTGGATTGAGGAACAGGCTGATTCTGGCCACTGAGTTCCACAGCTTCCATTTCTTTTTTTTTTTTTTTTTTTTTTTTTTGCGGTACGCGGGCCTCTCACTGTTGTGGCTTCTCCCGTTGCGGAGCACAGGCTCCGGACGCGCAGGCTCAGTGGCCATGGTTCACGGGCCCAGCCGCTCGGCGGCATGTGGGATCTTCCCGGACCGGGGCACGAACCCGCGTCCCCTGCATCGGCAGGCGGACTCTCAACCACTGCGCCACCAGGGAAGCCCCACAGCTTCCATTTCTAAAAGGGCCACTTCCTTGACACGAGAGCATCCTGGTTATGCCTGCAGAGATATTCCCTGCCCTGTGTCCTTGCAGATATTTGGAGCTTGATGGTACTGGGCTCTACTCTATTGGAAGGCTGATGTAGTGAATATATTTAAAATTTTTCTGTATAGTATGATTTTTGACATCTTAGAAAACCTTTCTGGTGGGGGAGAGACTGCCAATTCTTAGAGATACCAAGGGCTCAGCTGCGAGTATGCCTTTGATATCCAGAGCCATACCTCTTCTCTCTGGCCCAAACACCCCAGGAGGCAATATTCCCCTGTCTTAATCATCCCAGGGCCAGGTACCAGGCAACTAGGGCCCACCCCTATAGCCCAAAGCCGGCAGAAAAATTTCAAACAGCTGATCCTAAGCTGTTTCCCCTTGCCTTGCCTTGCCTTTCCCAAGGACACCCCAATAACAGCCATGGCCTAAGTGCTCCCTCCCTCCTGTCTTCTGCCTCCTGACCGTGCTGGTGTTTTTCCGTGTGGTCCTCGTGGCATGCCTTCTCTCTCTAGGGCCTGTGAGTGTAACACATTTTATTTTCCTGAGCCTCTCCTGTGTCTTTTCCCTTGGCTGCACCTCTGAGTATCTCATAAAAGAATATAAAACAGTTGACCCTGGGGCTCGGGGTTAATATATGCCTGGTTGAAGTTCTTGGGATAAGGAGAGCAGAGGACTGTACACCCTCTGCTACTTCTCTGCTTGGCATCTCCCCCGGCCCCCAATCCTATTTTCTGTTTGTACCACGCAGCATAAGTGATGCGTTTCATGGCCCCTTTGTAAAACACTTTCCAATCTTTGGTCATTAGCCACTCCTGCATTTGAGGGTACGGTGACTTCTGTGGTGACAGGAAGTTAATTTGCTCCTCTGATAGAGTGTGGATTAATAACAAATGGTGGAACTATTGCTTCCTTCCCACCTAATAAATATTCCACGAATAATTGAAGCTTATTGGATTAGTTGGGCCACAAAGGCTGCTTCCTCCTTTGCTGGAAATGCAGCCAGCATTGTGCTTTAAAAGACACGTGCACACGTGCTCACGTGGAATAAATTCTCTGGCAGAAAGAAAGCAGAGGAGTTAGGCCGGGAGAAGCAGAAAGCAGCACCAGAGGAAAGAAATAAAAGCTTCAGGAGATTATAAAAAAGCAGTGGTGATATATCCCCTGGAAGAAGGAGATGATGCTGTTTGTGGCTTTGTACACCCTGTTTCTTTTTGTGATTCAACTGAAAGGTGAATAATGTGGGGAGGAGGGGAAAGCTGGTCCAAGTCCAGAGCCTGACATCTCTGGGTCGTGATGCTGTCTTTGTCCCTGTCTTCCGAATGCCAACAGGAGTGGCTTCTCCTGCCTCGTGGAGAAACAGAACTAGTTTCTACACGGCCTAGAACAGCTGGGACTGGAGATAAGGTGCAGAGTTTTCCTTTTGTGGCCCAGCGGCGTGCGCCTTTTCCGTCAGTTCAGCCAACCTGGGTGGGGACACCAGAGATACAAGCGTGAATGTCCGCTCTGTTCTCCATCCACAGGGGTGGACTGCACACAACATTTGCGATCTGCTCCTCACAGGGAGGGGAGGACCGTCTTAGAGGCAGTCCTGACTGGGGGGAGGGAAGCGGGGAGAAGAGGGAGGACTCTGGACAAAGACTATCTGGGTGCAAGTCCTGCCAGTTCAGGACCCCAAGTCCTTAAACAAATTCCACTATCTATTTCTTGCCAAGTAGAGTTTTGGGTGCTGAGGATAGAGTGCTGAACAGAGGCACTTTGATTCTAGTGGGGAAGACAGTCTAAGGACAGGTAAAGAGAAAACAAAAGAAGAGCAATTATAATAAAGATTAAAAAGGAAACACAGGGGCTGAGAGAGTCAGATATGGTTCCTGCAGTCAGGGGACTCATGCCCTGGTGGGAGGTGTGCGCGTGTGCACACACACACACACACACACACACACACACACACACACACACACACACGTCATGAAAAGCTACGAGGCAAAAATAAACAACGGCCCAGGAGAGGGAAAGAAAGGGGTACATTGGTGGGTGAATCTACTTTAGGTGGGTGTAGGTGAGGGTGGGATGGTCTGTAAGGAGGTGACAGCTGAGCTGATAAAAGGTGAAAAGGCTCTTGCCCTACAACAGTGGGAGGACATTCTGATTCTGGGCAGCAAGAACAGCATCACAAAGGCCTGAGAGAGCTTGGAGCACAAGAGGGGGTGAATGAAGGAAGCCCAGTGTGGCTGGAGTGTGTGAAACAGGTTGTCTGAGTCTGGCCTGGAGCTGGGTGCTAGGTGGAGGTCTCATCACACCCAGACGTGTAGGGGATTTTGGAGTCTAAGTGCAGAAGAAGGCATTTTAGGAAGGGAAGTGATATAATACAGTTTATTTTTAAAAGAAGTTTCTGTCAGTTATTTTTTAACCTCTGCCAAATGGGAATACCAATAATACTGACTTCAGAGGGCTGTGAGAGGAGTAAATGAGATCTGATTATAAAGCACTTAGCTCAGTGTCCAGTACACAGCAAGGTGAAGCATATTGTCATCATTATTACTCTATATGCAAAGCTGGCTTTTGGATAAAACTATGAGTTTGGGATTAACAGATACACACGACTATATATAAAATAGATAACCAGCAAGGACCTACTGTATGGCATAGGGAATTAGATTCAGTATCTTGTAATAACCTATGCTGGAAAAGAATCTGAAAAAAAATATATGTAACTGAAATAATGCCATTTGCAGCAACATGGATGGACCTAGAGATGATCACACTAAGTGAAGTAAGTCAGACAGAGAAAGACAAATACCATATGATATCACTTATATCTGGAATCTAAAAAAATGATACAAATGAACTTATTTAAAAGCAGAAATAGACTCGCAGACATAGAAAGCAAAAAACTTACGGTTACTAAAGGGGAAAGTGGGGGAGTAGGGATAAACTATGAGTTTGGGATTAACAGATACACACGACTATATATAAAATAGATAACCAGCAAGGACCTACTGTATGGCATAGGGAATTAGATTCAGTATCTTGTAATAACCTATGCTGGAAAAGAATCTGAAAAAAAATATATGTAACTGAATCACTTTGCTGTACTCCAGAGGCTAGCACAACATTGTAAATCAGCTATACTCTAATTTTTAAAAAAGCTGGCTTTTGGAGCCACTAAACTCATCTCATTCTGACCATGGCTGTTTTCATCCAAGCCACTTGGAGCTGCCTGGGGGGACAAGGTGATGTTAGCCTCTGTTTGTCTATATCTGTCTGTCCACCTGCCCATCTACCTATCTCAATCATATATAGATGGAATAGCCAGAGGTAGAGTTAAGATATTTTTTCAGAACACAAATTTGGATCTGATCTGACACTCAGACAACTGTGCAATCAAGTTCAAAATTCTTGTCTTTCCTGTTTGTAATAATTTTCATCTAGGAGCTATGAAATGTCTACCTTGGTCATAAAAGTGTCGTGAGGCAACCACAAAATCACTAACTTTAAGCTAAAGCTTTTCGGCTTTCTGGAGGACCCTCAGTGTTGGGTATTCTCTTTCACGCCCTACTCCATTGTCCACTCTGCTCTGTCCTGGGGAGCTGGCTCTATGGGCCACATTCCCACCACCAGCATGGCATGGGCAAAGGCAGGAGGTTGGAGGGCAGACAGGCAGAGGAGTCTGGATGTTTATGCCCTCTTCTCCTTGCCTGTCCTGCTGCCTAGGAGAAACTGCCTTCCTCTACCAAAGGCCTTAGCCCCTGTTGGAAAGGCCCCCTTCTACACCGTGGGTTTCTCTAGGTTCTGGGTTCCCTCTTTCCTCTTACATCTGTAGGCCCAAAGTTTGTAGTAGTCTCCTGGTTCTGCTAGCCAGAGGTGCTTGCTGGTTTTCCTTAACCTACTCACACCTTGATAAATAGTATCTTTATGAAATTCTCTTTAATCACCCCTTTTTGCCTACGCCATCTATTTTCTGCTGGAACCCTACCCATGTACCCTTTAAGATCAAATGTTTTCAAAATGTACCCTGATCATAGAGTACTAGGCAATAAAATGTAGTTATGTTTAAATATATATCATATTTCAGTGATTCTAAGATGTGCCCCACCTCTCCCACATATGTTTCAGCATCTCCAAAATTAGGATGATTTGCAAGTGGTGGTTTTTACTCTTGCTACCAGCGAGGTAGTGGTTGTTGTTTCCTGTGGATGTGTGAACGTGGTCATTGCTGGTCCCAGAGCCCTCATTTTAAGTGAGTTATGTTCATTGTTGGTACTACTTAGTGCTGTTTAAAATGTTTTCAGAACGTTTACCTTATGACTCATCTCTGGAATGAAGTAATTGTGTACACAAAGGCACGAAATAGAGCAGAGAGGCATAATTTTTATGTTGTTGAAGCAAATATTCATCTTGGCAGAATGGATACAATTCCATACTTTTAAAGGGTTTTATGGGGCGTAAGAAAGAAAGGTCCCATAGCAGCTGGAGCTGTGTTATGTGTGTTACCGAGATGTGTGCAAAAGAATTGCCTAAACAGGACAAGTGATGCAGCTAAGGGCAGGAGGCGTCCCCAAATCCCTTAGAATAAATCAAAGAAATTTTAACAAAGCAAGGAGTTGGTGTCACTGATTGGTGGTGCTTTTTCTTTCTTAGTGGTTCATAAGATAATGGCGCGTCCTACAAATTGCTGACGTCCTTAATTCAGTGAAGTACAGTATTTCCTAGAGTGCCATTTTCGGATCTCCAGTTCATTTACTGACCCCAGTCCTACCTCTCTGGCAAATTTACAGAGAAAAAATAAAGGCATAGCATTCATCCCCAGTCTGGCAGAGGATGTGTTCCTCAATTTTCCCCCTCCCAGCCCCTGGTCCAACATACTATAAAGGTTTTGACTTTGAGGCCTGTTGAGGTATGGAACCTCTAGAGGGATCCAAATCTCCCTAAGTAGTCTGGAGTAGAATGGAGAGGAGATTGCTGCCTGGGTGGACAGTTCTCCTTAGCTAAAGTAGCTGGACACTTTATTTCTATGTCTTAGAGGAATAACTGAGAGTAGGACTTAAAATGTGATTCCAGGAAGAAGTCAGGGTGCAATCAAATACAAGTTTAATGAAGTAGGAACATGTGACCCATGGCATTGTCACTATTTTTCATCAAGTTCCCAATAGCCAAGACCACAGTGTTTCATGGCCCTGCTGAGCAAACTGGAGGGAATTCCCAACAAGGCAGCTCCTCAGATGTAGGCTATGAATTCATAGCACTTTATTCAAGAAGAGTTGAAGGCACTTAAACATACCTTTTCCCCCCAAATAAAAATAAACATGATCTTTGTATGTATGTATTTAAAAGGTAATACCCTTTTCAGATATGATCTTTCCAGCAGCTACGTGTTAATGGATAAATGGCTTGAGTGTGGATTGTATTTGTGAAGATGACTTTAGATCTCTGTCCTCAAAATTGAAAAGAAAAATCAATGAGTAAAATCTAGAGGTCTGTTAATGAGTCATATGCATGAAGATGAAAAACAGAGTCAGAAATGGATGGAGATGCTATTAAGGTACATTTATTCTAAAGATAGTTCAGGTGCTGTGCCAGACATCCTCCTTTTGTCACCTGGTTCCTACCACCTCCTCTCTCCCCTTCCCCCATTCTCTCCTTTTCTTCCCCCCACCTGGCTCTGCTCTGAAAAGTTGATCTGTGTGGATCACGCAAAGGGTTTCCCTGTCTTCTGGCTTCCAGTTGTGCCTGTTCAACGAGGAGTCCCAGCAGATCAGAGGAGGGGGATGAATGAGGTCCAGCATTCATCCCCCTGGTTCCCTGCTGCTAGGTTGCCAGGATCGCTGTATCCATCCATGAGTCACAGCTCTTCCCAAGACATGGCCTCTACACATTCTCTTCGGTAACTTCTTTTTCTCCTCTCTTTAGGCCTGGTTGGTAACACTTTGGCTACTAATAAGCCTCAGGTTACTGCATTGTCCCAGTGGTTCCTCATATACCCACAGCTTTGTAAGTAAATCTTCCTTAGAGTATCTTATTTCAAGTGTGCCATCTGCTTCCCCACAGAACTCTGATGGTTACAGGTCTAGATACTTCTTCTAATCTCCATGGGAGATGTCATCCTTTACAACACTTGAAAGTGAGAAATTGGGATTACTCTGGTTCAGTTCCTCAGCCCTGGATTTCAGGAGATAAATGCAAAGACCTGACAATAATGATCTAATTCCCTGACCTCTTTTGGGTATCCAGCAGTTTGGATGAGTTCAGAGCATTGATTTTGGGGAGGTTGGAGCTCTAGGACTGGGACAAGGAGGATGATTTATTTGGAAAGTGATGTGTTGGCTTTAGTGTTCATCTGAATAAAATAGTTTAGTGATTTTATTTCATTTCTACATCTCTTATTCTTTAGCTCCTATTCTTTAGCTCCTCCAACCCTTCTCAGAGTAGCAAAATTATAGATAATTTCCAGGCAGAAAATTAGGGTGAAAAGCTATTTTTTTTTGTTTTTCTACAATGGACCTTTGAAGAATAATACAAATTTGCTGGATATAAAATTTGGGGAGTTTATCTTTCTAAAGAGGATTACACTTTAATATTTTGTAGTCACAATTGCAAGTGATGTCCAAGAGGGAGTAGGACTGCTGTGGAGAGTTGTTGAGGATGTGTACTGACACCTGTAGGGGGCAACATCCGTACATACTATTATGCACTGCACAACCTGCACAACTGAGTGCAGTGGCCCAAGGAGGGGCCACAATCATCTCCAGCACTGATGTGGCAGAATTCAGGTGAAATTTAACCATTGCCCTCACTGGTTCTGGCCTTTCTGCATAGCTTATGCCTTAACTTCAATTATCTGAATTTTGCTTTAACTTTAGCTCTTTATATAGTATAGCTAAACATTTCACTTACAATGTTTCAGTGTCGGAGAGTACTCTGTGGTCAATTTAATTTGTAGAGCACCAGGATGAGGAGAAGGAGCACTGGATCTAGTATTTGGGGACCTGGATTCAAACCTTGGCTGGACATTTATGAACAGGTTTCTTTAGGACTCTCCGAACCTCAGGTTTTTAAACTGTAAAACAGGGTTAATTGAGGCTTTTTTTGTAGGTTTCAATGGATAAACAAGATTACATGTTTGAAAGAGCCTGGCACACAATAAATGCTTGGTAAATATTGGTTTACTCTTACAAGGCAAAGCTCGTAAAAGTGAAATAGCTTCTTATAATGCTGTTATATGTGAATTTTTAGAAAGGTGAGCCTCTCAGATGCCAGTTTAGAGATGTCTTCATGCAACAAGAACCGTTTGAGAGACTTAAGAGGGCTGTTTAGTTGGAGTAGAGGCTGGCTGCACATGGCATTCAGCTCCAGGGATAGAAGTGTAAAGTCCTTAGATTGTTGAAAAACTGTTCCCTGGTTAGTGCTTTTCTCTTTGACATCTTGAGTTGTTATATCTATTGACAGGGCCGTCTGGTGAAGAGCATTCCTCTTGTTTGCACAGCCTCCTTTGGTGATGAGAGAGGTCACATAGTTAGAGCTAGATCTTTCTTTCTCCTGATTGGCACACAGCACATGTCTACCTCTGGAATTCATCTCATCTATCGATGCTGGACATTGGGGAGGTGATATTTAGGCCAAATTGTTGTCTTTAAGGCCAACATGTTGGGGCATCCCCAGTGGATAAATGCTCTCAAATCCAAGAGGTGTGAGGTCCAAAAAAATAAGATAAAACTGTTGGATGAGACCCCTATGTATGCTCATCTCCACAATGGACTCTTGTTTGCTGGCTTCCTGCTCTTAGCTCGTCTGGTCACGTCTCTAGGATATTGTTGTCCTTGGTGAGGGAATTGAGGAGTGGGAAGTGAAGGATTCTATAAAGTAGAGAAGGGTTTGACCTGAAGAGGGCCACCATTTACTCTGATAATAGATAACTCCTGATTCTCAAAGCCAAACTTTTCTATCTTTTGTGATTCTAGGAGCCAAAACAACCGAGGAGGATGGATTCCAATAACAATAAGGATATCTTACATTTGTGTAATGCTTTGTACTCTGGAAAGCAGCTTTGCCTCTATAATCTTATTTGACCCTCATGTAAACCCAATGAGGTCGGTTGGGAGGCATTATTTTCTTTATTTTATAGCTGTGAAATCCAAGAAGATGTTAAGTGTCTTGCCATGATCTCATAGCATGTAAGCGATAGAATCCAGGTCTCCTGGGTCCTTGTGTAGTATTTTTCACATTACACCAAATCATCTTGAGCATTCATATTCTTTTTAAAAAATTAAATGAATTTTAAATTATTATATAATGTGTGTCTATGGTTTTAAATTCAAAAAGTTTCAAAGGACATAGAGTGGAAAATAATTCTTCCTCCCTCTTTCCCACTTCCTCAGCAATGTATTGACCCTTACCGGATGCAATCACCATTCCCTGTTTCCCATGTGTTCCTCTGGTAATATTCTATGCATTTATAAGTATAAGCATATATCTTCCCTCTTCCTCCATGGACTTAAAAAATAGGCAGTAAGAAACACCCTAGAGAAGTGAGCTTGGAGAAGTTAGTAAATAATCTCACTTGGGGTTTTATGAGAAATATAGGTGATCTGTGTAGGTTACCTTTTGGGGGTCTAAATGTACATTTTAGCTTTTCATATATAAAAAACAATCACTTTGCACTATAGGTCTTGAAAGAAATTGAGACAGGCATTTTAAACAAGTTCATACTGTGAAACTTTTTTCTCAAATGATGTTAATAATGGTAAGTAATATTAAAAGATTCACTAAATGCAAGTTACTCTTCTAATAACTTTTTGTGTAATATTTCCTTTATTCCTCACAAAGCTATGATAAAGTTATTATTATTCATTTTTACAGCTGAGAAAACTGAGTCTCAGCAGGGTTAAATAACTTGCCCAAGGGCACACATATAGTAAATGTTGGAGCTGGGATTCAAAGCCTGACCCCAAGCCTCACATTCTGAATGCTTTTATCAATGTGAAGAAAAGAATTCTCACAAGTTGAATAGCTCCTGGGAATGACTCCATCAAGGAAGCAGACATGTTTGGATAGCTTGCCCTTTTCACTCTGGCTTACTTCTGTGAAAGTTGTCACCTAATCTTGGTCTGCTTTTGCCTTCTAACCAGAGTCAGTCCCTTTCCTGCCTAAGATTGTGCTTGAGGATCAGGAATTTACTCTCTGGTTCATAAGGTCATTTCCTATCTTCCCCCATGGTCTCCAAACCAGGGTTGTAAGAGCTTTCTTCTAAGTATTTGACACCGTTTTCTAAAACATAAAATTATCTAGGTGGGACTTGAGAAATAGCAGCTGGAGGAAGCACCTACTATGACAGAAATTTGGGTCCTTACATTCCGAGTGTTAGAGTTAGGTCCCCTGACGAAGCCTCATTATTCCACAGTGTCACAAGGCAACAGCTCTTCTGATATAGCGTATTGTTTATAGTCGTGCTCTCAAACCCTCTGTGGCATAGGACCAGGCTTGTTTTTCCCAATCCATCGCATACCTGTGCTAATACTCAGCTCACTCCACCTGAAATTCACTAGGTGAGCTCTATACCCCCACTGGTCCACAGCTTGTTCAACGAGATGAGATGAGTCTGCTAATTGTGCACCTGGATGGCATGCCATTGTCAAATTGCTATAGAAGTTTCTAGGTGCTGACTCTCTTTGTAATTCAGTGGTGTGAGGATCATTCTTTGAGCAGCCCTGTGTATAAGACACTGTGTTCCGATTAGCCAAGTAAATGAGTGCTAGCACTGGCTGCTTCATCGGGGGAATTAAAGCCAGTGCTTTCATCTTCGTATTTCTTTACAGCTTTTAATGCCTGTATATGTGTAGTCTCTGTTTTTACGTTTCCTTTTTTGGGGGCGGTGTGTGGGTGGACATAACTTGTATCTGAACCTACTAGGACAGGTATTCATGCTACAAAGATGAAATAGTTACCTGTGTATTTGAGCCCACGGTTTTCACCCTTATGTGATGGTATGCCAAAAAAAAGCCAATAAAAAAAATCAATACGTGCCAGCTGGGGTAAAATAGACAGACAAATAGCAAAAGAGAAGCCTGGGAGTCAACACACCGCAGAGAGATACTCAGTCATCTGTTCACCTGAGAGCTATGGAAGGCACAGCCTGCCGTGTACTTGTTAACCATCCCAAATTGCCTTGTTGCTACCCACCAGGAAGAGAGCCTGTCATTTAACTGACATCTGGAAATCTGGGCACTTAGTCTCTAGGGTCAGAGAACTGGTTATTCCATTGAAAAACTGAAATCTTCAATTGAGATTTCTCTCTCTTGAGTCAATGAAAAAATTTCCCCAAATACTGTTGATCATTTCTGAGTATTTTTAACCTGTCAGTGGATGCCAGAGACGTTTTGGTCTATAGAGAAGAAAGTCCTTGTGATACTTTATTGGAGGCCGGGACCACTCAGGCAAATGTGGAAGATTCTGAGACGCAGCTACGTCCTCCTGCAAGTTTTGCTGCGTATCATTGCAAACTTCCTTCCTCGTCGTAGACAGGTAAGACTAAGTCGAAACTTCATGAGAATTAGTAGGGAAGCTGGAACTGCTTTTGATGAAAGGCCAAAGACAAAGCTCTTCCGGGAGGGTTCTCAAGGTATGATCTGAGTACCGTCCAGACCAGATCACTTGGTGCTTGTAAAAATGCTGACCTCAGAGTTACTGAATCAGAATATCTAGAGGTGGGATTGTGGCATCTAAATTTTAACAACCTCCCAATGGAGTCTTAAGCATATAAAAGTTTAATAACCGCTGATTTAGGGACAACATTCATTTTTAGCTTAATCATTAGGCTCTGCCTACGTATCTCCAGGTATTTCTCTAGACTCTATTAACCCACGTGTGCTAAAATGAAGGAATTTGTGTCAAAATAATACTAGCAGCAATGAAAGGCCTCATCTTCCCAAATGTCCCAAATGTCCTCCCACCCCCAAGGCTGTCACTATTGGTAGGTTCCTAGCTCTGGCTTTCCCTCACTGTTTTCCTCACTCAGATGGTGCAACACCCCCTGTGCTGGGCTGTACTCTGCCCCTAGCCCAGACTACCATTCCCCCCTGTGAGTTTATCACTAGCAGGTTGCTGTCAGTACGTAAAAGCTCAGCTCTGGAGGTCTGGCAGACTTGGGTTGGGTCCTGGCTCTGTTGTTTAGCACCTGTGACCTTGTGCTGGTTAAAATTCTCAGACTCAGTTTCCTCGTTTCTAAAATGGAGAGAATAATAGTTCATACCTTAGGGACTTCCCTGGTGGTGCAGTGGTTAAGAATCCGCCTGCCAATGCAGGGGACACGGGTTCAAGCCCTGGTCCAGGAAGATCCCACATGCCGCGGAGCAACTAAGCCCATGCGCCACAACTACTGAGCCTGCGCTCTAGAGCCCGTGAGCCACAACTACCGAGCCTGTGCGCTAGAGCCCGTGCTCCGCAACGGGAGAAGCCGCTGCAATGAGAAGCCCACACACGGCAACGAAGAGTAGCCCCCGCTCACTGCAACTACAGAAAGCCTGCACACAGCAATGAAGACCCAATGCAGCCAAAAATAAGTGAATAAATAAAAATTAAAAATAAGTAAATAAAATTGTTCATACCTTAGAGGATTGTTTCAGAACTAAATGAGATAATCCATGTGCCTGTCACATAATAGGTACTCAGTAAATTTTAGCTGTCATGGTATTAACAAGAAATGTGGAAGCACAGCATTTATCACTATCATTACAACACCCTTGGATACAGAGCCGTATCCTTGGACTTGAGCCTCAGTGCAGGTGGGGACCACTCAGCCCACTCCCTGGCAGGGCAGTTCTTGCCTCTCGGACATTGCATCCCCTGGCCAGAGCATTGTTCACAGACACACAGATCGACCTATTATCCAACTGCCTACTCAGCGTCTTTGGATCTCCCAAAGGGCACCCAGGCTCACGTGTCCAAAGGCAAGCTTGCCACTTCCCCTCCCAGGCTGCCCTCTTCCAGCTTCCCTTTCTCAGTAAAGGGCACCATGATCTTGCCAGCTGCACAAAACCAGAAACCTGAAAGTCACCCTTCATCCTGATACTGCATTATCCTTTAAGCCCATACTCAATCATCACCAAGGCTGGTAAATTTTACTGAATACATTTCTCTCCGACCCATCTATTTCTCTCTTGTCCACTGCCACCACCCTAATTCAAGCTATATTAATTTTTTAAAAATAATGTGGGCCACCTCAATAGTCCCCTAACTGTTTTTCTGATCCCACACTTGCCTTCTCCAATATAGTCTCTCCATATCAAACAAAATAATTGACACAAACCTGATTCTAGCACCATCCGTCCCTCTCTAGTCATTTATTCTAGTATATTCTTCTTGACATTTATTTAGCTTGACATTCTTGACAAGTATATTACTTGACATTATATTGCATATTTTTTGTTTGCAGTTTGGCTCCCCCATGGAGAGGTAGGGATGGACCTATACACAGTTCTAGCTCACCCCTTTTATTCTCGCCTTGAGTATGGATGTGATGTCTGCAACTACAGCAGGCATTTATCAACCATGAGGTGGCAAACAAGTGGGAAACCAAGAGAATCTCAGAGAGACTCTAACATCCTTAAGGCTGATGTACATTAAATTTGAAAACTCCTGTCCTCAGGTGTTGACTTACTGAATTCACTTTTGTTAGACAATCATTGAGCATTTACTAAGTGCTCGGCTTTGTATTAATCACTATGGATGCAAAGATGGATAAGAGAACTTTGCCCTCAAGGGGCTTACATTCTGTCTGTAATTTCAGTACAAGGTGGTAATGGCCAAAAAAATGTACGCAAAGCATCATGCCAGTGTGGGAGATGAAGAAACTACCTGAATCGAAAGGATATTTCAATCCTGCAGTTCCAGCCAAATAGATTTTTTACCCTGCTAACTTGATTCTGTGGATGTTCATTCTTTGTATTTGTGAATGTAACATATTTAATATTATCCCCACTTTGGTAAAATTTCATGACAACATATTTTATGGAGCTAATTCTATACAGTCAATTCAATGCCTTAATTTTATCATCAGAACAGTTAAAATAATCCATTATTTTCCATTTTCATTCTTATTTTATCAAAATTATTTTCCTTTGGAGCAATTCTTTTTCATGGGAAATTTACAAAGACAGTTTACCAGTGTACAGTTGTTGCATTGTTTTATTTTGTGGTCATTATGTCAACCAAGCCCAATTTGCCCAATTAAAATATTGCAGACCCAAATTTAGTCAAGAATTGTTGATTTGTTTGTCAAATTTAATCCTTCAATTTAAAAAATTTATTTATTTATTTAGTTTTGGCTGCATTGGGTCTTCGCTGCTGGGCCTGGGCTTTCTCTAGTTGTGGCGAGCGGGGGCTACTCTTCATTCTGGTGCATGGGCTTCTCAGTGCGGTGGCTTCTCTTGTTGCAGAGCACGGGCTCTAGGCGCGTGGGCTTCAGTAGTTGTGGTGTGCGGGCTCAGTAATTGTGGCTCGCGGGCTGTAGAGTGCAGGCTCAGTAGCTGTGGCACATGGGCTTAGTTGCTCTGTGGCATGGGGGATCTTCCCAGACCAGGGCTCGAACTCGTGTCCCCTGCATTGGCAGGCGGATTCTTAACCGCTGCGCCACCAGGGAAGTCCCGCCTTAAATTTTTTACCATGTGAAATTTTAATTGTGGCTAGTTTCATATGCTTTTGATTATTTTTCACAGGACAGCTTTTAGTTTTCGACAAAATAGTAATTCTCCAATCAGGTTTTTTTTACAAAAATATTCTGTTAAAATTTTTCCATGAACATTTTTTACTTTGTCAGTTATTTTTAGTTGATTATTTCTACCAGTAATATTTATCATACAATTAATCAAAATTAAGAGTTTATATATATATTTTTCTAAGCTAATATATGAGAAAATTAGAACCATATTTCTCAGCTATTCCACCCCAGGCTGAACTTTGAGGCAGGACTGGCCTATTTTTTTGAGAATTCAGTTATTCTATTTGTTTCAGATCACTTTACATGCTGTGTACTGAGGGTCCAGCCTTGGCGGAGAAGAGCACAAGGTGATGCCCAAATGGTGCGGGTCAGAGAAGGTGAGTCAGCAGGGGAAGGGCAGTGGGGACAGGAACAAGGTTGCTATGACATTGAGGGGATAATGGGAAGCAAGTATGGAGAGTGAAGTATACCTCTAAGAAGCTTGACTGAGAAGAGGAGAAGAAATACAGGCAGGAGCTAGAACTTTTTAGGATGGTGCAGACTTGACATGTTTATAGGCTAATGGAAAGATCTCAGTTGGGAGGAGGAGAATGAAATGCAGGGAAAGCACAATAAAGCAACAACAAGGAGGAAGAATGAAGGAACAGGACCAAGGGAACAAGTGGAGAGCTGGCTTTGAACTGGAGGAACGGAGACAAAGATTAGTACAGGTTTAGGGAAAATTAAAAGCTTAATTTTCTCAGCGTGGCTGGAGGCAAAGTCCTCTGCTGGGTGGCAAGGATGGTTGAGGGCTGGGTTACGTAGGGGCTGCGGGAACAATTGCTTTGGCTTATCCGGCAGCCTTTCCCACCTCCCTACTGGAAAAAACATTCTCTTCATTTGGCAAACTCTTCCCCTATGGGTCATGGGATTTTGCATGTGACCCATATCCAAAGGAGATGTTAAGTGGAGAGCTTGATACATAAGTAGGCAGTGGATATATAAATTCAAACTTCAGGAGAGAGGTTAGTTGCCATCTGAGTCGACGACATGTAGTGACCTAGAACTGGATGAGCTCACCTATGGAGTGAGTCTCCATTAGTTGCAGAGAGGGCCAAACGAGGAGTCCTGGGGCATTGTCTAGCACTACAAGATGACAGAGAGGAGAAAAAGGTTCTGAACTATAGAGAAACCTTGAGAGGATCAGTTTTATCGAAGGAAGGTGAAGCAAGTGAAGAAAGAGGGATGAACTGCATACATGATGCTGAGGTTATGTAAATTGAGGACTGCACTGATGTTGGATTTGGCAAGGTGAAGGTCATCAGCTTCGACAAGAGTAGTTCTGGTGGAGAGGTGGGGATTAAAAGCCATATTAGAGTGGGTTGAAAGAGAGAGTGGGTTGGAAGAGAGAGTGGGTTGGAAGAGAGAGTGGGTTGAAGAAGAGGAGAGAGTGAGCTTAACTAATCCTTTGGGGGAACAGAGAAATGGAGTAGTAGTTGGAGGAGGGATGTGGGTTAAGGGAAGAATTTTGATTTGTTTTGCCTTTTAAAAAAGAAATATTACAGCATACATATATGTTGGTGGGAATGATCCTATAGAAAAGGGAAAATTGAAGATGTAGGAAAGGGAGCGAATAACTATAATAGTAAAGACCTTGAGAAAGTAAGAGGGGATACGATGACTGTCAAGTGGAGGGTTTGGATTTAGATAGGATTATGGACAGTTCATCTTCTGTCATTGACATAAGGCAGAGTATATGGTACAGATGAAGCCAGGTTGGTAAAGTTACTGAGTGGAAAATGAGGCACTTTTCTATTGATTGCTTTTAGTTTCTTAGTGAAGTAAGAAGCAAGATCATTAGCTGTGGGATTAGATGCAGTAGCTTCCTAGGTTGAGGTGAACAGTCAATTTGGATAATGTGAGGAGTATAAATAAATAGACCACTGGATTTGGAAAATTGAGGTCATTGGTGACGTTGACCAGAGCCTTCTCTGAGGCAGTCTGTAGGGGAGAGGCGAGTGGTGTTGAGGCTAGGGAAGGAACAGTCTCACCAGTAGCTGGGGCTCTGTGTGTCTCTGTTATCTTGCCGAGGCCAGGATTCAGACTGGAGGAGGGGCAGCTGGCTGCAGTGACAGTGGTGGTTGATGACATTACCAAGGAAACAAGGTGAGGGAGGAAAGTTCTTTTTCTGCTCGGGTTCCTAAGCTGTACCATGTAAGCCTGGTCCTTTGCCCACATGTATGGAAGAAGCCTGACTCCAGAAGGGGAGAAAAGTGCTGATACCCAGAGGAAGGCTAAGGCAGGCAACAGGGGGAGAAAGAGTTAGGGGCACATCACTTGAACTGCTGGATCTAGCCATGCCCTCCATTCATCCTCCCATGGTTTTCAAGGTATGAGATGAACAAAGACCACCAAAATGAGAACAGGCAAAGGCTATTTATTTGGAGCATAGAAGTCAGCCACCACCACTTGTATTTGGCAAAGAGCCAAAGGCAGGCAGAGGAGTGGGAAGGCTTTATAGTGGAAAATGGAAAGGCTTAGGTGTGCCCTAATATAGAGATTGTTGGCCTAGGGAAACTGGGGGCAGGCTAACTAGAAGTAGGTCATCCTATATGATTGGTTAGGGGAACATATTTGATTTTCTCCGGTTGGTCCTAAGTTGGAAGCTCAGCCAAGAAACTTGGGAAGTTGGAAGTTTTTGACCAAGTTTTGAATGTTTTGGGCTGATTGCTGCAGAGGTTGTGGTTTGACTTCCTGGGTTGGTTGAGAGGCTGTGGATCAGAGTTCTGTTTTCACATATGGTCTGACCATTGTCCATTTATATATTCAAATTTCTCAATCCCTATATATACGTTCTCTTTTTGCCTAAGCTGGTTTGCGTTGAGTATTTGTGGTTTGCGATTGCAAGAGTCCTGACTACTACAGAGGAGTTTGGGAGCAATTTGAAAATGAACTTGGAGGTTGAAGGGCTGGGAGGGTAAGCAAACCCCAGAGGTGATAATCACCACTTTTAAACATCTACTTTTAACCAGGACCTTATATATATCATCTCACTTAATTTCCAACAACCCTGTGATATAGGGTTATTTTCTCCATTTTTCACATGGGGAAATAGACTCACAGCAGGCTAGTAAGTTGCCTCAAGTCACACTGTAGCAGAGTCAAGGATTCAAGCTTGAGTTTTCTGTTCTGAGGTCCAATGTTTCTGCTCTCAGGTTAGGATATTTTGGATGGAATAGGAAATGGAATTTCCTCCTTCCACGTACCATGAGACTCAGAAAGATAGCTATGGATTTTCTTCAAGTTTGCTGTATCATATTTACTGGATTCCTATAAACATGTGTTAACACATCCCTTGTGATTCATTGGGTAGACGTCTATTTTGTTATCATGACTTTATTAAGAGCAGTTGTGATATGGATGAAAAGTTAATTTTGAATCTTTGACAGAATTTTTTTTCTCATCCCCGTCATACATTCTGAAATGCAGTGTTCAAAAATGAGTTATTGATCTTATCGATGATTATGACAGATAATTCTTCCGTGAAGATTGATTTGTAAAGCTCACATCTTAGAATCCCCAAAACATCATGTCTTGATATTAGTAGGTATGTGTTAAATACGAACAATAAGAAAAATTATTAGGATAATAATTTTATTATTTTATTGTATTATTGAGGGAACACTTGGTGGGAAAGTTATTTCCAAATGTGAAGAAGAAAGCCCGTCCCTTGGGAGGGCTGTGGGGCAAGGAGAGAAACCGTCTTTATGGGGGTAGAAGAGTTTGTTAGAACCTATTAGAAATTGGCCTGATTTGAGGGCTCCTCTCTCCACTAGGACCAGATTGAGGGGCTTTAGCCAAGAAAGAATTTTTTTTTTTTTTTTGTCTGCACGGATGATTAGGAAAGTTCACTGCTTTCTGGATCTGGACAGAATAATTAAAACAAACCCATCTTTCCTCTTATGTAAGATCCTTGTTCAGAACTCTTGATTTTCTCTTATTTCCCTCCCCAATTTGTTTATATCATTCTCCCTTAGAAACTTGTAGTAAAGCTAATATGATCATTATGTGCAGGTGATAAAATTACTGATGTCCCTAAAGAAGCACTCTTAGTCTCCAACACGTAGACAATCTTTCTTTTAGTATTTGTATGTGTGATAGATTTAATATAGCTTGGCATGTCAGTACATTCCAGGAGGGGGTGGAAAGATGTACCTGGAGGGGTGACAATGATTGGTAGGGCTGATACAGATCCTCAGACCTTGTGAATTTGTTGTAGTCTATCATGTGTGAGTTTGGTTAATACCTCATTAATTTATTAAAGCCAGAGAACAAATAACTGAATAAAATAATGGCTGTGTTCCCAGTACAATCTTCCACAGATGGCTGAGTGAGTCTAGTAAACAAAATAAAACAAAATAGAAATCAAGGGTATCATTTGGCCTGTCTGTTGATGGTAGCCTCTAAAATTTCATATTCCCTTTTTAATGCTTTGGAACTGGGGCAAATAACCAGCCGGTCTTCCTGCAGTAATTAGCATTGGTCTCAGCACTTGTCAAAGCAGCTATTTTGTGATAATGTATAACCAAGGTTAGACCTCTGAGCTTTCCCTGGATCCTGTCTTCTTAAACTCACAGTGGCTTCTTTTGGGGATATTTTTATCTGGTGTCCATATGGGCACAAGTGATTTCAAGATAATGACATGTAAGTTTTAATGTATAAACATCCTTTGATGGAAAGGTTGAATATTGATTTTTTTCTTGACATGAATATCTTATTGGCTTGCTTTAAAAATTATGAATTTTTTCATATATATAAGCTAATGTTGATAATGTAAAGAATAGCAAAATAACACTCATGTACTCACCATTCAGCTTAAAAACTAGAACATGACTGATGGCTATTAACCCTTCCCATGTAAGTCTCTCTCCCCAGTCTCATTTCCTTCCCGTGCTATGCACCCTCCCTTCCCCCGTGAAACCACTATCTAGAATTGTGTGTTGACCATTCCATTGATTTTTTAAAAAATATATATTTCTATATCTGTATTATCAATAAACAAAATATACTTTAATTTTGCATTGAAAAAGTTTTACATAACAATATGTGTTCTTACATAATTTGCTTTCCCACCCCTCAGTATAATGTTGGGCAGTTTGTATTTGTTTGTTTGTTAATGACTCTGGGATGTGCACATCAAGGACTACGAGGCCGGTGAAGGAGCTGAAGCAGATACACACATCGATTGATGTTTTGGGAAATAGAATCCGTGAGAAAAGAATTAAGGTATTGGGCTAATGTATATACAAACTAAAAGGTGGCCGCGATGTTATAACAACAATGCTTTCATAATGAATTTTTTTTTTTTTTTTTTTTAGTGGTACGCGGGCCTCTCACTGTTGTGGCCTCTCCCGTTGCGGAGCACAGGCTCCGGACGCGCAGGCTCAGCGGCCATGGCTCACGGGCCCAGCCTCTCGGCGGCATGTGGGATCCTCCCGGTCCGGGGCACGAACCTGTGTCCCCTGCATCGGCAGGCGGATTCTCAACCACTGCGCCACCAGGGAAGCCCTCATAATGAATTTTTGTGAAAGACTCTAGATTCAAACAGCTGGATTCAAATCCTACTTTCACCACTGTAGGGGAATTCCTGAAGAATATTGTTATTATTATTATTATTATTTTTGCGGTACGCGGGCCTCTCACTGCTGTGGCCTCTCCGGTTGCGGAGCACAGGCTCTGAACGCGCAGGCTCAGCGGCCATGGCTCACGGGCCCAGCCGCTCCGCGGCATGTGGGATCTTCCCAGACCCGGGCACGAATCCGTGTCCCCTGCATCGGCAGGCGGACTCTCAACCACTGCGCCACCAGGGAAGCCCAGAATATTGTTATTATTATTTTGCCTTTGGAAAAAGTAGAGTGAGCATGAGTCGGAAAAAGTTTAGGTTAAGATATTGAATATATTTTGGATTTGAATGTTTCGTTCTGAATAAATAAAACATGACCAACCTCCTAGACATCTGTCCTGGAAAAGGCGTTCAGACTGAAAATATTCTGTTCTGGGGTCCTGGTGGGGTGTGGGGCATGAGACAACATGGAAAAGGGTGGTGGTGATGAGGCATTTAATACATTTCCTTCCTTTCTCCTTTCTAGAAGTGTGTAGTAATGAGAGCTCAATTCACTTGGTCTTGGTGGATGAGTTAGAGAAAATTTGAATGTACCCCAACTCTTGTCTCTCTGGCTAGCTCGTTGAAATTGTTTGAACCGCCATACACTTGGCTGTGTAATCTTGCCCTTTTTAAGACTTAGTTTCTTCGTGTGTAATGTAGAGATCCTATCCAGACAAATGATATGATGCATGCAAAAATTCTAGGTGCAATGCTGTGCTCATAGCTGCGTTATCACTGTTACTATTATATTGCAATTACTTATTTTAAAAGCTCAACTCAGGAGTCACTGAACTATGGAGGTCTTCCCTGACCTTTCTCTGTCCTCCATTCCTCTTCTCAAATCTTCTTCAGAGTTTAAGATTGTTTTAGAGGACTTAGTGTTTTTTTAGCACTTACCGTTTATGTCAATTATAGCTTTTATCGTTATAGTACAAAGCTTACTTACTTGTCTGTCTTTCTCACTAGCCTGTGGGGTCCTGTATCCAACCTCAGGCCCAGAATATAGAGCTATTCAATAAATTTTGGTGTGTGATTGGACTAAAATAAATATCCCTTAAGATGTTAATATTATATTTACTAAATATGAATTCAGCCAAGTGACTCTCATTTTCAGATAATTTATTAGCAGCATTTATTAACGTTCATTTGTGTCTATGACTGTTAATTCTCCTAAACTCTTGAACCAGAGAGCATCATGGAAAATAGTGGCCTTGCATCACGGTGAATGGAGAGCCAAAATAAGACTTAGGACACAACACTTGGAAAATATATATTGCCCCTAAGGAAGACTAAAAACAGAACAATGAAAACAAATTAGAGCTCAAAACCCACCCCTCAAGTGAAAACATCTGTCTGAATTTTTCAAAAGTCTGAAAGTTTTAAAATTTATATTAGTTTAAGTGAAAACCCATTAAGTAAGTCTGGGGAAAATCATTCTTATCCCTGATAGAACTGCTTTCATTATCACCAACCCAAAAGCTATAACTGTAAATGGGAAGAAATTTCTTAAAATTCTTAACAAAAGAAGGCATTTATTTTTAATTATTTTAAAATTAATTTTTATTGGAGTATAGTTGATTACAATGTTGTGTTAGCGTCTGCTGCACAGCAAAGTGAATCAGTTATACATATATCCACTCTTTTATAGATTCTATTCCCATATAGGTCATTACAGAGTATTGAGTAGAGTTCCCTCTGCTGTACAGTAGGTTTTTATTAGTTATCTATTTTACATATAGTAATGTGTATATGTCAATCCCAATCTCCCAGTTTATCTCTCCCACCCCCCGCTTTCCATCACTTTCATGAGAGCTTGGACTCTTTTTTTTAAAGAACAAAGGGGTGAAGCTCAGGGTAATTAACAAATATATCCAAGAAAATTTTCAGAGGGGCAGTTACAATTTAAGGTTGTACATTACCTTTCTTAATTTAACTGAGAAGTTTCAGTCTGTTCTAATGTGCACAGGCCTTCAGACACTGCAACACTTGGAATGTTTTTAGGGTCCATATCTGGCACCTTCAGTGGGTATAATGCTCTAGGCCATGAATTAAACTTAAAATGGTCTTTACAACTAGTAATTGCCGTTGTGTGAATTTTTTAGTGTGTAACATCACGGTCCTTTAATATAGGCCACCCCTCCTTTTTTCTTTTTTTAAAAAAATAAATTTGTTTATTTTATTTTTGGCTGCGTTGGGTCCTCATTGCTGCGCTGGGGCTTTTCTCTGGTTGTGGCGAGCCGGGGCTACTCTTCCGTTGTGGTGCGCGGCTTTCTCATTGAGGTGGCTTCTCTTGTTGCGCAGCAGGGGCTCTAGGCACGCGGGCTTCAGTAGTTGTGGCTCGCGGGCTCTAGAGCGCAGGCTCAGTAGTTGTGGTGCAGGGCTTGGTTGCTCCGCGGCATGTGGGATCTTCCCGGACCAGGGCTCGAACCCATGTCCCCTGAATTGGCAGGTGTTTTCTTTACCACTGCGCCACCAGGGAAGCCCCATCCTCCTCTTCGTAGCTAGTTTTCTCTGCTCTAGAGACTGGCCTCTAGCAGGAAGAAGAGGAGGGTGAACCAGTTGCATCTAGGAATGAGTTTAGGTCGTACTTGTATTGATGGCTGAGGGCATGGAGTCTACTGTGAACTCCAGAAGGGTGAGTGAGTTATATGGAGAATCAAAGCAGTCTATCTATTTTCCCACAAAACATGCCAGGAGCGAGAGAACATCCGCTGAAGAATAACACTAATAAGTGGCATCTGTCATCTGGGGAGCTCAAAGTATTCATGGCCACTCACTCACCAAGCCGTGTGCCACACCTGTGCTGTATCTATAGCTCATTTACAGATTAAGAAGCCAAATTTTAGCAGGTTTGACCCTGTGACTCAAAGGGAAGCAGGGGAATGTATGAGAACATATCCTAGGGGCCAAGTCTTCTCACTCAGAATAATCGTGGTGTGGAATGGGCTGTCGAGAAGGGACAGTGGGCACCACCGTTATCTTTATGATTTTGATTGGCCACTGTTTTGAATGATGGGGATTCTAGAGAGTGAGGAGGTAGTTTCTGCCCTAGAGGAGCTTCTAATTCCATTTGAGAACTTTGCCTCATGTGCAAAAACAAGTAGACAAAACTAGCCTAGCCTAAGCGCCAAATAAAGAATTCAGACAGGAGGTTCAGAGGAGGGGACTTGTTGCTCAGGCTGAGGCTGTCAGAGATAACTTTACGGGGAAGGACGTTGAGTTGGGGCTTTGAGGAAAGACGGGACTTGGGCATGGAGAGAGGTGTGAGCAGGTGAATTCCAGGCTGAAAGATGCGAGGGGAGTTGGGGGGAGTGCCCCTGTGGGGTGTAATGACAGAGAGGGAGGTACCACTTTTACCCAACCAGGTTAGATTACCCGACAACAGATCTCACATCTGCCTCCCATAAGGCAAGGAGCCCGGGATATTTATGAGATAAAGCCGGGTTGCGAGGAGCTGGGGAAAGCTAATTGGAGATAGGAAAAAGGGAAGAGAATCGTCATTCTGCGAAGGTGCAACTAAGCTACGTGCTTCTTTAAGGGATACACGTGCAGAAAATGGCAGCATCGGCACCTGAGGGCGGAGGTTTTGGCCCTCTGACGTCAAAAGGTCACCAAGAGGACACTCGCGCAGGCCCAGTTGGAGGGTCTGTAATCCAGTCCTAACTGGCTCGAGCTCGTACTGGACACAGCTGACTCCAAGTTCTTGAAGAAAATTCGGGCAAACATCTTATTGTTTATGCTACATGAGGTTTGGAGGACAAGCAGGTTTTTGTAAAAAACAATTAGCTTGATCAGTGAAGGCAGGTGACAGGTGTAATGGATCTAACTGATGATTACCCTCGGTTTCACCGCCTTAAAGCGAGTTTAAAAAATCCCTAGAATCTCTGATCAGGGAACAAGCTCTTTTCTCTGAATTTCTGGAAGTGTAATTTCTTTCGTGAGGTAAGCGTCCGACCCTGCCCGACCATCCTTTCTTTGAAGGTCATGATGACCAGATTGAGGTTCTGTTTCACCTGCTGGATTTTTACTGGGCAGGATCCCGATTGGAGCAGTTCTCCTCTCTGCTTCCTCATCCTGAATGGTGGCCTTGTCCTTGCCTACAAGAAGTGGCCTGAAGCAAACTGAGACAGTGCTGTTTTGTGAAAACCAAAGGAAGGATTTTAAGAAGGAAGAATGGTCAACAGTTTTGACGGATGCGAAGAAGTCAAGGAGAATGAGGTTAGAGAATCTAATTTTTTATGGTCGATAAGTAGAATAATTTATTCATTTCTTTGTGGATTAAGGGGGTGCAGATTATCTGAGTCAGGCATTGCCAGGTGTCCTGCACGGGCTTGAACAAACTTTCCAGTGACTCGTATATATGTTATTTAAAAATTTTCACCATTATCCACATATTAAAAATTAAACTCAGCTCTTCTTTAAGATGCATATGTCTGGTGCGTGTGTTCTGGAGGCTTTTATTATGTTAAAGAGTTGCTGTAGCCTGTTATTAAAATTAAGTGGTTTATTTCGACATTAGGCAGAGGGGTTTGACTAACGTTAACATTCTGAGAGAAATTTGTGGAAAACAGTTTTTAAGTTGAAACACTGATGCAGCTGATGCTAATTGCTAGTCTCCTAGTAAAGCTCATACATTTTTTTGTAGGGAAGTTAGGACCCATTTGATTTGGAAGTTTAGGAAAGTCCAGTAATAAACCAATGGGAAGGAAGGATGCTTTGAATAGGGAAGCAGAAGAAGAGTAAAATGAACAGGGTTTTTTTTTTTTTTTGGCAAAATATTTAATTATAACAGAAAATCATTAAAGAAAGAATTGATAAATTCTGCTACACTTTCATAGCAATTAGTTTTGCTTTTTGAAAATATTTTACTCCTGCCTTGCCAAGTTTCTGTCCATAATCATGCAATTTTAAAAACATTGTTTTAGTATAGGGTACGTAGAATGGAGTATTCTGCCTTTTAGGATGTGCCTGACATATGTTGATATTTCTATCTAGTCTCCATAATTAACTTTTAACATTGTCTTGTAATACTCTGTTAGGGGTTTCCTCTCAGTTCCTGCCTCTGGCCAGTGACTTCCGTTTTTCTCTCTGGTTGTCAGCTCACAGCCCAGGGGTAGAGTCAGTGCGAAGTTTGGGTTTAGGATCTTCATAATATTTGCTGGTAGCTGATTTTGCCAAGGATATGCTCTCACTGGGCATTTCATGCCACCCTCAGGCCGGGGAAGACCGTGAAGGAGGAGAAACGGGACTGGAGAGTGGGAGAGAGAGGAGCTCGTGGGAGGAGGGAGAGATGCCAGGGCCGGAAAGATGGCGTCGTTTCTCATCCTCACCCTGCAGCTTTCTTCTTTTGACTTTCTGCCCACGTTCAAGCTCTGTCTGCACCCATTGTTGCTTATCCTCCCCTTTGTTCCGGTTCCTTCTTTACCTCTCTCTTCATGGATCTCCCCTCAAGGTTAGTGTAGTTCAGAGATCCTGAACCCCAGCAGTGCCTACCTTTTAAATATGTATTTTGTAATGTACCTTTTACTATCTTGAAATGCAATTTGTAGGTCATAGAAGCTCAAGACGCATAATTAAAAAAAATCAATATGATGCTCTAACTGTAAGATAAAAAAAAATAAAAGGCCATCCGTTTAAAATAAAATCAGGCGCACACACAAATGCTCAGGCACAGCTGTACCAGAAGTCTCTATGAAGGAGACAGATGCTCACACCTACTGATAATGAATACGCTTGGTATTAAGAGAAATAGCATTCAACTGGGTATTTTTGGCCTCAAAAATTTTCAACATATTTGAACGTGTGCATAAGGGCTAGAGAAACATCTGCCTATCAGGTGTCTTCAGCTCCTGCTTGTTAAATGCCAATATACCCTCTAATCACTATGATGATTAAAATTACCCCAATAAAATTTAAAAACCCCTTTAAGGTGTGGTACCTTCCCATTGAAAATCACTCCTGTAGTTAATGGAAGGCTGAATTCTGAGCTTCAGTACCTGGACCCACGTCGCATCTTTCTCACGCTATCTCTGGGTGAACAGGACCAGTGGGGTTTTCGTAGCTGCTGGCACTTTCTGATGGGTCTCTGGAAAGGGCCCCCTGAGTGGGAGCCAGTCCGTAGGGAGGTCCTCCTCCCTGATTTCTATGACACAGAGCCACAGTGTGCTTGGCCTGGCATCATGCATTGCCACTTCTTTTGGAAAGTGAGCCTCCTCTCCCCTCCACCCAGAAGGTTCTGGAATCTACACCAGACTCTCAGGGGCATAGTACAGTAGCACCAAACACAGTACCCTGCCCTCCGAGCCATGTGGATGAACATGGTACCCATTCTGGCGCAATCAGAGTGTTTCTCTGGGATTTTTCACATCAAAATTGATGGGGAGGAACTTTCTTTGCTCTGGGCATGTTGCTGAATGAAGTCCAGAAGCTTCTAGAAGTTGTAGTTTAAGCTTGTGGAGAAAGCTGCCATGTGGAAGCAGAAATAGAGACATTGATATCTGACAGTGATATTTGAGGCTGAGCGCTCTCTCTGCCCTTTCCCTTCTGAGCCCACGGTAGTTTGAATTGTATCTCTGTGATGGCAAGCTGGCCAGCCCAAATGCCTTTCCAAGAAGTCCTACCCTTATCCAGAGCTACAGCGTGATGCAGTTCTAGAACTGTGCTGTTCTGTATGGTAGCCATTAGGCTTATGTAACTGTTTTTTTAAAATACACTTTAATTTTTAGAGCCGTTATAGGTTCACAGCAAAACTGCGCAGACGGTACGGAGCTTTCCCATGTACTCCCCGCTCCTGCCCATGCACAGCCTCCCGCATCATCAGCATCCCCTGTTACAGCTGATGCACCTACACCGACGTGTCGTCACCCAGAGTCCGTGGGTAACTCTTGGTGTTACTCTTGGTGTTGTAGGTTCTGTGAGTTTAGACAAACGTATAACGACATGTATCCACCATTAGAGTATTATACAGAGTAGTTTCACTGCCCTAAAAATCTTCTGTGCTCTACCTATTCTTCCCTCCTTCTTAACTCCTGGTAGCCACTGATCTTTTTTTTTTTGCGGTACGCGGGCCTTTCACTGCTGCAGCCTCTCCCTTTGCGGAGCGCAGGCTCCGGCTGCGCAGGCTCAGCGGCCATGGCTCACGGGCCCAGCCGCTCCGCGGCATGTGGGATCCTCCCGGACCGGGGCACGAACCCGCGTCCCCTGCATCGGCAGGCTGACTCTCAACCACTGCGCCACCACGGAAGCCCACCACTGATCTTTATACTGTCTCCATACACGTGCAGCTTTTAAACTTTTGAAATGCGACTAGTTCAGACTGAGATGAAAGTGTAAAATACAAACTGGATTTCAAAAATTTAGTACTAAAAAAATGTAAAACATCTCAATAATTTTTATATTGATTATATGTTACTCTTTGGATCAGTGACACTCTGACACTCTTGGATCTATTCGGTTAAATAAAATATAATGTTAAAATTAATTTTACTTGTTTCTTTTACCATTTTATTTTTTTGTGTTTTTTTTTTTTTTTTTTTTTTTTTTTTTTTGGTGGTATGCGGGCCTCCCTCTGCTGCGGCCTCCCCCGTTGCGGAGCACAGGCTCCGGACGCGCAGGCTCAGCGGCCATGGCTCACGGGCCCAGCCGCTCTGCGGCATGTGGGATCCTCCCAGACCGGGGCGCGAACCCGATTCCCTTGCATCGGCAGGCGGACTCGCAACCACCGGGCCACCAGGGAAGCCCCTCTTTTACCATTTTAAATGTGAGTAGAAAAAAATTAAAAATTAAATTAAAAATTAAATTAAAAATTAATTAAAAACTAAATTAAATTAAATTACACATGTGGCTTACATCTGTGGCTTTCATATAGTTCTTTTATACAATTCTGGTCTATTGCCCCCCCCTTTTTCAAAACAAACAGTTTTTTATTGAAGTATAATTGATATACAGTATTAGTTTCAGGTGTACAGCAAAGTGATTCAGCTATATATATACATTTTCCTTTTTCAGATTCTTTTTTATTATAGGTTATTACAAAATATTGAATATAGTTCCCTGTGCTATACAATAGGTCCTTGTTGTTTATTTTATATACAGTGGTATGTATCTGTTAATTCCAAATTCCTAACTTGTTCTGTTCCCCCCGTTCCCCTTTGGTAACCAAAAGTTTGTTTTCTATGTCTGTGAGTCTATTTCTGTTTTGTAAATAAGTGCATTTGTGTCATATTAGATTCCACATATAAGTGATATCATATGGTATTTGTCTTTCTCTCACTTCACTTAGTATGATAATCTCTAGATCCATCCATGTTGCTGCAAATGGCATTATTTCATTTTTTTTTTTAAATGGCTGTACAGCTCTGGTCTAGAATACCTATCCTCGCAATCCTTTCCATCCCCGTCAACTTCCCTAGGAATTCAGTCAACAGGTCAATTTTGGAGATTAAGATGCAGAAGGGTTCCTAGGTGCAGATCCCAGTTTATGAGTTTTGCTCTGCTATTGGTGTATGAATTTTGTCCATGAGACTGGATGGATTTTGAAGATCACACACAGGCTCAGCTTCTAGTCCCTCACCAACACCTCTGTTCACAGAGATCAGCAGGGCCATGGTTTAACAATCCCAGGTAATGACACGCTGCTAGTTTCTAGCCAGTAGATAGTGGTATTTTTCTACCTGAAGAAAGAAGCCTACAATCTCTGCCCTTCATGCCGTTGACATTTATTAGTGCTTTTCGAAAAGACAGTGACACAGTTTAAGGAATTCAAGTTGCAGGTGCAGTTTCCACCATATTTTAGTGAGATGTTGATGAAACAAGAGATTTTGTGGCTGTCAGCACCTCCAGTTTAGTCATTGAAAGTAATTGTGGCATTCATGAACCTCAGAGATCCCTAAATTATAGTTTGATACCTCATACAAATTAAGTCCTGATTAGCCCCTGCGAGGTTTGGTGGTAATTGACAGAGAGAGGTGAACAGGCGCGCGCACACACACACACACACACACACACACACACACACACACTCACACACACAGATACGCAAATGTGTGTGATGTGTGTATATATATATTCCAAATTGTTCCTCATCCCTAGAAAGTGATCGAGGTCCTATGAATGAGCATGTATGGTCTAGATTCTGAGGAGCTCACTCGTTTAGAGAATGCTTATTGCAGTTAGAAGCCTTTACTGAGGGCCTCAGAGTTAGGCTGAGTGAACTGATCAGCATATTTTTGGCTCTTTGGGGGCTCCTGAGGGTCATAGTCACTACCAGAGAACTTATCTGCAGGACTCCACAGGGCCACCAGCCTAGTAGAAAATGGGAAAATGCTGGAAGATTTTGCTGAAGAATCATAGTGCAGTGAAAAGAGCATGGAAAATTGAGTTACAAGACCTGAATTTGAGCCCTAGAAACCATCATTTACTAGCTATCATGACTTCAGGGAAATTGGCTAGCATAGTTTCCAAACCTATAAAATAATAATGATAATAATAATAAAAATAATAAACCCCAACTTGCATGGTTTTTTTGAGGATTTGAGATGCCATATGTAAAAGCAATTTTATTAATAGAAAAATAACTTTATAAATATTACTTAATGTCCTGGTTAATAAATACTTTGGCTATACGGAATTTTAAGTTATAGCATAATGTATACATATAGAGTGGCAATTTTCCAAAACATGAACACAATAAAGTACATTAATAGTACAATTCCACTAAACATTTAATGTTTTTGGATTATTCTAAAGGCATGTTAGGGTTTTGGCATGCCCTGTAATTCTAAATTGCCATACCAATTACACCAGAAGATATAGGAGAGTAGTATAATTAGTTAACCTTCAGACAAATAAATTCTTTTCTGTATAGTGTTTTAAAATGGACCCTGTCCTTCCTGTGATCTTCATAGATGCTCTAATGATAATCCATAACTAAAACCTAATATCTATTAAAATTTGCTTAGCAGATCCCAATAACTGCTGCACTAGGCTAGGCCAGAGAGACTGGCCTTTGTTGAAGGATGGGGGAGAATGAGGCCTGGGATTTGGTTCAAGGTTGCTTTTACTTGGCTTTTCTCCTATGGTGGCTTATCAGCAGTATGAAGGATGCACACGATATAGGACCTGAGTGGGTATGGGTCTCAATGATTCCTTTGTGTTTCAGGGAGGTGCCTCCACAGTTTGTTGGCCTTGGCCAACCTTGTGAAGTAGGAAGTCTGCCAGCTTGGAAGAGAACAGAATCAACTGCCTTTTATACCCTGGCATCCAGAAATATATTATTTGGGCATATAATGCAAAAATTTGCCCCCCTCAGCAAGCAGAGTCTCCAAGGTCCAGGTTCTTGCTGGGCCAGCACCGTGATAATATATTCTAGGCCAGGCCATGGCCTGCCTCATCCTTATAGGAACAGTCCTTTCAATGGCTGCCTCTGTGGACTTACTGTATCTAAAATACATGTCTGGGTTCATGGTCTGCTTTATTTTTATTTATTAAAAATTTTTTTTAAAAAATTATTTATTTATTTATTTAGGGCTGCGTTGGGTCTTTGTTGCTGGGCGCGGGCTTTCTCTAGTTGCGGCGAGCGGGGGCTACTCTTCATTGCGGTGCACGGGCTTCTCATTGTGGTGGCTTCTCTGTTGCGGAGCATGGGCTTGAGGCGCATGGGCTTCAGGAATTGTGGCTTGCAGGCTCAGTAGTTGTGGCTCACGGGCTTAGTTGCTCCACGGCATGTGGGATCTTCCCGGACCAGGGCTTGAACCTGTGTCCCCTTCCTGGGACTTGGAATGCCACTTGGAATGCCAATGCCACCAGGTGGATTCTTAACCACTGTACCAGGGAAGTCCCTAGTGATTCCGTTTTAAAGTATAATTCCTCTTGAGAGGGCACCAGCGTGTTACTGTGAATTAGTTTTTATCTGCTTTATTAGAGTTCTTCCATAATGGGAACAAGGCAGTATATACACCCTAGATCCCTGTGGGGTGAAATGAGGTTCAGAAAGGAGGATGTTCCCTCTCAAACAGCTCGTCAGTCTTTCAGGAAGGAGGGTTGGGTTTATATGTGTGCCCAGGTTGCCAAAGTGGATCAGGAATTCCCTCTATGCCCTGTTTTTCATCAATGGCTACCACTGAGTATTGCTTCTTTCAAAATGAGTTGGCAACTGGGCCAATGACTAGAAGAAATATCAACCAAAGAACTTTAGAGAAATGTATAAATCCCCTCATCCATCCATCCATCCATCCATTTATCTTTTCATCCATCTATCTATTCCTTCACCCATTCGTCCAGTCTACCACCTTGCTCATTTCACAAATGTTTATTGAGTACTCATTGCTATGCAGGACACTGGTTAAATGCTATGGAGGATATAGAAGTAAGTTAGATATGGTCCCCACCATCAACAGATTTAATAAGGGAGATAAAACATATGCATATTAAACTTAAATAATCAGTGAACATTTATTTATAATCTACTTCACATGAAACACATTATGTATATATTAAAAAGTTGAGGAAGACTCTCTGCTTTCAACAAGTTTACATTGTGTCACCACATTAGTCAAATGCCAAAATAATTATGATAAAAGGCGTATTATGATACATGACATAAAAAGAGGCACAAAGCAAGTGCCTTGGGGATGAGAGAGGGAAGGTCATACACTTAGTGGGCTGAGGGGATGGGGAAAGTAGAACTCATGAAAAAAGTGTATTTGAGCTGGGGCATGAAAGATGAACTGGCTTAGAAGAGATGGAGACAATGAGAGAACAAAGACACAGAAGGAGGAAATCATGAGGCATGTTTAACGAAGAGTGAGATGTCCAGTTTCAACGAAGTGTAAGATAATATGTAGAGGGGAGACTTTGGAGTCAATGGGGAGCCATTGAAGGTTTGTTGAGTGGGTGAGTGGCATGAGAGAGGAGCTGTGAACTGGGAAGATGAACTGGAAGCAGGTCACAAAAATGGGTTAGAAGAGAGACAGCAGGTGGGGAGATCCATTTAGGAAGCAATTAAAGTAGTCCCCGGGGGGAGTTGATGAATGTTTAAAATAAAGTGCAGTAGAAAGCAGTTTTAGACTTAGGGACCTTGCAGAGGCAGCTAATTAGACAATACATTTCAATAACAATTTTAAAAAGAATAGCAAATATTTATTGAGCCCTTTTTATATGCCAGACATGGTGCTAAGTGTGTTTTCTTGTTTAATTTTCACAACAGCTCTTTATGATAGAGACTTTTATTGTCTGTACATTACTGAAGAGGAAATGGTATTTTCTAGAGGCTAAGTCACTGGCTTAGGTCACTTAGCTGTAAATAGCAGAGTCTGGATTGGAATCGCCATTAGCCAGCCTGCAGAGCTCTGAACAAGCAGGCCACACTGCCCCTCCAGGTTACAGCCCAATAAAGCCTTTGCAAAGCCTTTATGCATCAGATTTTATACCTTAAACCAGAATAATAATGACCTGATACTAAATACAGATAAGATCAATGGCATGTTCCATGTTTAAATGAAGATTTAAAATAATGGGTGCTGTATTATTCATTTCCCTTTCTGTCCCTTGTTTGTAAAACTTGTCAGGTTCACCCTTCTTTGCAGTTTCATCAAGATACTTGTAACTTCAAGCTGTGTTGTGGATAATAAAAATGCTAAGAGATTTTCTCCCATGTGTTTGGTCCTTGTCCAAGGGTTCAATGCTTTTATCACTCTAGAGAATCCCCATAGCACAGCGACTCTGGAGCCAGACTGCCCGGGCTTGCTCTCTGGCTCTGTCAGTGACTAGCTGTGTGCTCTTGGGCAAGTCGCTCAACTCCTGTGTGCCTCAGTTTCCTCTTTACCCCTTTTCAGGGTTGTTGAGAGGGTTATATGAGGTATCTGCCAAGCCCTCTGAACAGTGCCTGCCACAAAGTGAAGGCTGTGTATGATAGTTATTATCATTACATTACTTGGGAGTTACTAATTTCTGTCTCCTCAGATTTTTCTTTTAGGGCCTCCTCTGATTTCCTACCCCCTACCTCTCCAATCTACCTCCATCAACTCTTAGGCAGGTACTAGTAACTCTTCTGTTGTTAGATGTCACGAGAGCCCAGCTCTAAGGTGTCTTCCTTCACCTTTCCCAAGGTTTTACAGGTAATGTAGGAGGCCGTCTGTTTTAAGTGGCAATAGTCTGGACACTGGAGTCAGACAGAGTAGCTTCAAATCCTCGTTTCATCATTTGCTCACTATATAACCTTGGACAAGTTACTCACCTTCCCTTTAGTAGTTAGTCATGCTAGTTGCTATAACTGATAAACATTCAAAGCCCAGGCTGGATCCGGTAGAAGCTTATTTCTATAAAGTAAAAAAAAATCAGGTGCTCCTGAGTGGTGAAGTGATGCGGTCTCCCAGGCTTTCCCTCTTCAGGATGTGGTTTCCAAAGCTGCTCTGGAGAAGGAAAGAGCCTGGAGGAGTCTATGTGGAGGTTTTCAGGGCCAGGACTTAGAGTTGTCTGTATCACCTTGGCTCATGTTTCATTGTCTAGGATTTAGTCAAATGGCCTCACAGGAGCCTGGGAAACCTTAGCTGTTAGCTATAGGCATAACAATGCTACTTCACATGCCACCCCAAACTCTGCAGCTTGTAAAACAGTCAGCGTTTATTGTTGCACTCATGGGTTTGCAGGTTGGCTGCAGCCTGGATGACCTGGGCTGGACTTGTCTGGGTGGCTTGGGCTCAGGTCTGCTCCCCACATGTTCATGCTGTGGTCCAGGCTCAAAGAGCAGCCACTACCTGGAGGAAGCTCTTCTTAAGGTGATGGCAGAAACATAGGAGGTGTATTCATTTCTTAGGGCTACCATAACCAAATACCACAAATTGGGTGGTGTAAAATAACAGAAATGTGTTCATTCGTAGTTCTGGAGACTAGAAGTCCAAAATCAAGGTGTCTATAGGGCCATGCTCCCTCGGAAGGCTCTAGGGAAGAATCCTTCCTTGCCTCTTCCAGCTTCTGATGGCTCCAGGTATTCCTTGGCTTATAGCAACATAACTTCAATCTGTGCCTTTATTTTCTATGGCCTTCTTCTCTGTACAGCTGTGTCCTTTTCTGTTTCTTATAAGGATACTCTCCTTGGATTTCAAGTCTACCATATTTCACTATGCTCTCATCTCAATCCTTAATTATACCTGCAAAGACTCTATTTCCACATAAGGTCACATTCTGAGGTTCTGGATGGACATGAATTTGTGGGGGACACTATTCAACTCACTACAGGAGGGCAAGACCAACCAGGCAAGTACATCACATCTGCTCATGATGACCAAAGCAAGTCACATGGCTAAGCCCAGTCCCACCTCTGAGGGGGGGGCAGTTGCAGTCACTTGACAAAGGTTGTGTTCAGAGGGGAGAGGTAAAGAAATGGGCCAATAATTCAACCTACTACAAAAACATAGTTTGCCGTGAGTCTAGAAGAAGAGTTTGGTTGGTGATTCTGTAATACTTCTTCCTCATCTGTATAAATGGTTTTACTGAGAAGTACGTAACTCATGGGTGTTGTGATGATTAAAGACATGTAAGCTGCTTAGCACAGTATGTAGCACATAGCAAGCACTAAATTAATGTTAACTATTATTGTCCTGATAGAACTTCCATTCCTTCTCCCATCTGCTTCACTTCTCTTCATTATTCCTTATATTCCTCCCCCCATTTTGCTAATTTCCATCGGCACAAGAAGTTCCATTTTGCATAATTCACATAAACCAGAAAAGAAATTCTCCCGGTGATGATCCTGTTATATTAGAATTTGGAATGAAAGAGGCTCAATTATCAGGAGAGAGAACTATTTAGGACATTCAGTATTAAGATAGTGCACAATGGTGGCAATAAACAAGGCAGACAAGTGCTTTGACCTCCCTGAAGGCAGGTTGCTGTGGGAAGAGGAAGTCGGTGAGGCTTTCCTGAAAGCAGTGGGAGTGGAACAGGACCATCACCTTTGCAGAGCAGAAACAGTCCAGCTCAGTTTTGAAGCAAAAGCGGATCAGGTCAAGACAACACAGCAAAGGGTGCTGCGTCATCACCAGCCTGGCCTCTTGACCGAGAGATAAGAACGGGTTCCCCAGGAGCAATTGCACACTGTTTGGAATATGAGTTGTTCTATGCTAACGAGTCATATTTCATCATTTCTGGGAGTTGATGCCAGAGAAGGAACTGTTGTCACATGAAGCCTTTTTATAAAAACTGTTTATTTGGTGGAGTATTTATGTTTAACTTTCGTACCAAAATAATTTCTGAATGATGACTCACTTCCAACCTACATGGCCTGCACAGATGCAGCTAATGTCACATGTTGTTGAAACTCACTGTTTTCATCTTAAAGAGCCAGTGTGCAGCTTCTGCTAAGGTCTCAGGGTTTCCTGAGATTCCTGTGAACGCAGTATTGCAAGCTGCACCCTAGGCAGAGAGTGATGGGACAGGGTGTGACCTTTTAAGGACTGCATGGACAATTGGAGTACACAGGAAGCTCAAATACTGCAAACGGACTCAGGGACTCTCTTTGTGTCTGTTAGCTGTGGATGTCCTTTGTAATCTTGAAAACTTTAGGAAAGAGATCAATAGTTTCCTTCAGTTGTGTGATTACAAATTTCTGATGGTGTAAATGTAAACTTTTATGTGCAAATACATGTGATTAGTAAAATGGGTTGCCCTGCAAAGCCGGGAGCCAGCTCTACTTTGTTCAACACAATACTGTGCAAAGGAACACTCTCTCCTGACCAAGAGAAGTGGGTGTGGGTTAGGAAACATGAGTCCTTGGCTGGAGATGGAGAGGGGGCTCCTGGACTTGGAGGGGGATGTGGTCTTGCCCAGCAGAGGGCAGAGCTGTTAGGGGCCCTCCCAGGAAGCTTCGCATATGGGTCACCTGGAGAGTGAGGGATCATTGCCCTTCTCCCATTGACCTCTGGGTCCAGGGGATGACCACATGCTTCTTGGTCCCTTCTCTACCATCCATGAGTGCACGTGAGCACGTGTGCGTGCGTGCTTTTGTGTGTGTGTGTGTGTGTGTGTGCGGCAGGGAGTGGGGAGGAGGCTGGAATACCAAGACAGAGGCGTCAGTTATCCACTCGCCTCTGTGCTCTGCCACTGTGCCACAGCATCCAAATGTGCCCATTTGGGTTCCCCACCCAGACATAGCTACACAGGCTACTCACAGCCCCTGGGGCTCACTAGAGTATGGGGCAGACACTGTCTATTGCCTACTGACGAGCCATTTCCTTTTTCAACCCCCTTCTTTCCTACTAACAGAATGCTGATTTATTCAGGGAGCAGGTGGAATAGCAGGTTGATCTGGGGGAACACAGACCCTTTGTCAGCCTATAGGATAAAGCATTGAAATCAATTAAGGGAATTTCATTCCTTTTGGTTCGTGATTGGTCTAAGTATTTCCGTATAACCCAGTTTTGATGAACTAGATGTAAGTGGAAGTCTGCAGGGGATGGCCTTCTTTGGTGGGGTGGGGAAGAAAAAGCTGCATGAGATGGGGCCTTTTAGCCTTTTCTTTTCTTCCTACCTGGAACATGGATGTGATTCCTGGAGGTTTAGCAGCTATCTTGAAACCATGAGGTAAAAAACAAACCAGCATACTACAGAAGTCAGACAAAAAGAACCTGCCTTGGTTTGCTTATTTCCAAACTTTTATTATGTAAGGAAAATGTCTCCCTACCCCAATAAATGAGATCCACTGTTACTCTGTTTTTCTGGTACTTGTAGCTAAACACTTTGGCTTAGTTTCACTATTGGCTATTTTCCTAAATTCTGCAAAATGTGAGACTGCCCCAATGCAGGGAACAGGTGACAGTATTGGGGAAGAGAAGAAGGTGGTCCAACGAAATGGTGCTGTCCTCTAACTCACCAAAATCTTGAGGTGCTACTCTCTGATTACAGTACCTCTGTGACAAATGTGACACTAAATAGGTGTAAGCGCATTGTGCTAAATGAAGTGGGGATTTAGATTGGTGACAAGTAAAGGCTTCTAAGGGAGCCTGGAAGTGACTCTCTTATTGGAAAAATGGGATGGGGGAGAAGAATCAGAGGAAACAGAGGAGAAGATGGGGTTATAAAGGAGATAAAAAAGGTCCTCATATGCTCAGCCACCTTTCACCACTCTGTGAGTTTCAGATGAAATATGGTCAGCTGCTGAGGGGGTAGTGAGCCTGGAAAGCCAGGGGTGACCCAGAGCAGAGAACCCTTGGTCCCTAGGGCTGGACATGAATGTCAGGGGAGATGCTTTGGCAGAGTGTGGCAGGACTCCCCACATTTAGTGACAGAATGTGTAAGATCTGGAACTTGATGGCATGGGAGAAGGGCTGCCTGCTAGTCTTATACACCACCCACAGAATTAATGTTGTTACCTATTATTTTATATACGTGTGGACCTACATAATACTAGCAATGATGCTGTTATCCAGGGATTGGACCCAGATGCACTGAATGATCAGGCAGTTTATGTAAATGAGAGAAACACATGCCTCATTTAAGGGGAGCAGGTATTACTAACCTCTAGCTCAGTGTTGCCAGAACTTCTAAGTTTCCCGGAGGACCTGAAAAAAATACTGATTTTTATATGAATTCCTCTAATTTTAAAAGTTGGTAATGAAGCCCAACTTTTAAAAATTCTGCGTAGCTAAGCAGCTGATAGCGTCCCTGGCTGGCGGGTCACCAGTTTACAACCTTGGTGCCATATAGTAACTCTCCAAGGTACTATTTTTAAAAAAATTTATTTTGTTGAAGTAGATTTACAATGTTGTGTTAATTTCTGCTGTACAGCAAAGTGATTCAGTTATACATATATGTATATTCTTTTCCGTTATGGTTTAAAACAGGATATTGAATATAGTTCCCTGTGCTATACAGTAGGATCTTGTTTATCCATTCTGTATATAATAGTTTACATCTGTTAACCCCAAACTCTCAATCCACCCCTACCCCACTCTTCCTTACCCTTGGCAACCACAAGTCTGTTCTCTATGTCTGTGAGTCTGTTTCTGTTTTGTAGATAAATTCATTTGTGTCATATTTTAGATTCCACATATAAGTGATATCATATGGTATGTGTCTACTTCACTTAGTATGATAATCTCTAGGTTCATCTATGTTGCTGCAAATGGTATTATTTCATTCTTTTTTTATGGCCGAGTAGTATTCCATGGTATATATATACCACATCTTTATCCATTCATCTGTCAACGGACATTTAGGTAGTTTCCATGTCTTGGCTATTGTGAATAGTGCTGCTATGAACATAGGGGTGCATGTATCTTTTTTGAATGATAGTTTTCTCTGGATGTATGCCCAGGAGTTGCTGGATCATATGGCAACTCTATTTTTAGTTTTTTGAGGAACCTCCATACTGTTTTCCATAGTGGTTGCACCAATTTACATTCCCACCAACAGTGTAGGAGGGTTCCCTTTTCTCCACACCCTCTCCAGCATTTGTTATTTGTAGACTTTTTAATGATGGCCATTTTGACCAGAGTGAAGTGGTACCTCATTGTAGTTTTGATTTGCATTTCTCTAATAGTTAGTGATGTTGAGCATCTTTTCATGTGCCTGTAGGCCATCTGTATGTCTTCTTGTCTCCAAGGTACTATTGATGGAGAGAGGCCACAGGTACTCTGTGGAAGGAATGGGATACAGACCCAGAGAAGACAGGTGAGAGAGAGGTGGGGAAGTTCTGCATAACTAAGCTATTTTCATTAAGAAATAAAAACTGGAATCTGGAAATTTACATATTGAGAAGAAACCAGGTCTTCTTAAAACATCCACTGATGGAGGACTTGGTACTGAAAGATAGTACATGGACAAGTACATAAAAGAATCATGAAATATCTGTGATTACATGATAACAAGGGGCCTGATATAAAAAATGGACATCTCAATGGATATGATGTGAAATAAGGAAAATATAAACAGATGGAAGAGGACTAAACAGGATGGGGAGTGTTCTGTTATCCACAGTATTTAAGAGTTATCACCAATTCTTTAGGAAGAGAGTGTTGGTATCAGAATTCCTTTAGACATCTGTATAAAGTCCATCATCTGTCCACTTAGGAGGTCCTGCTTTCCCTGTCTTAGGCTTTTCTGGAGACAAATGAAGAAAGTGGGAGAAGGGGGACTTACTGGAGGTTTGCAGAAGTTTCTTAGGGTATTTGGAAGAGAGCAGATTTGGCATGTGAGAGTAATGGGTAAGGAAATGAAAGGGGGGATTTTAAATATTGCTTTAGTCTCTGGATACATCGCATTCCCGACCCATGATGCTAGAGAATTTCAGCAACCTCTTTCAATCGTAACGTAATCTTTTACATGTTGTCTTGATGCAGTTTTGAGGCTCTGGCTAGAGGCCAGTCAGTTCCCCTTCTTAGACAGGAGGTTAAGTCCACACTCTAACCATCTTCCTAACTGGGCTCAGTCTGGGCCCTAATCACTCCATGGCCAGGTACCAGGCAACCAGGGACACTCCCTGTGCCCCAGAGACTGCTGAAATTATTCAAACTAGTTAATCCTATTTACCCTGCCTCACCTGTTCCTTCCTGCAGAAATCATAATGAAGGCTCTTGCCTACCCTTCCCCCCTCTTCTCGGCCTAGTGGCTGACCCTGGTGCTTTCCCATGTGGCCCCCTGTGGCATGATGTGTACTCCGTCTCTTGGGGTCTGTGAGTATAATAAACTATCTTTTCATTAGCTGTCATCTCTTGATCTGTTGGCGTGTCATACCTAAATAATAATAAAACCTATCAAAACAGGTATATGGGCCCTGTGACTGCATCTTACCTCTGGGGTAATAACTTTATGAGTTTTAGGCCAAAAGGTAGCATAAAAAAAAAAAAGATCACCTTGACTGTGGGTATCATGTAGCTTTGCTCTCCTGTGCCATTCCAGATGGCGCTTAGGGTACCAGGGAGGATGTGTGGATTGGGTACTTTGGGTTGGGGTGGGAGAGCATTGTCATTTAGAACCTGCTTTCAGTTCTTATGTGGGAGATCAAATAGTTGGTTTCAAGATTTTTTTTTAAAGTATGCTTTTCTTCCCCCTTGATGGGCTTTGTTAAAGATACATTAGTACAAGAACCAATATCAACCATGGCTGTTATTTTAATGTATTTTTCCTTGGCCTTTTCTATGCATTAATTTTTTCCTTTACAGAGATAATATTTATTGTATATATATATATGTGTATGTATATATGTACACACACATGTTTGTAGTATCATTTCATATAATATTAGAACCTAAATAGGCCATAAAGAATCCACAATTGAAATCCATTATACTAATAATTTTAACTACTTTATGGTATTTTATTGTATGGATATAACATAATTTACTCAATGATTCTGTTTTTGTCATTTTGAGTTCTTTTCCCCCACCAAAATAATGTGTTAATGAGCATCTTTGTGCAAAAGTCCACCTACCTTTGGGATTATTTTCTTAGAATAGATTCTTTAAGTTAAAATTATTGAGTTAAAGGATATTAATATTTTTCTCTTATGTACATTGTTCAAATCTGCATCTATTTTATACTTTGTCAACTGAAAAAATATATTTCACATTCCATAATATTTAAAAATTAAGAACGAATTAGAAATAGAATTTTTAAAATTAAAAACAAAACCACATGTACATGTTATGTTGTGGAATGAAATTTGGGAACTATATGTCTAAGTAAGATTCCTGAACCAGACCTACTGAATCAAAATGTCTTAGAACGAAACATGTTAACTTACGTTTAAAACAAACTCCCCAAGTTATTCATATGTTCACTTTATTTTACAGGTGAGGATTAGAGACTCAGAGAGACTGTGTATGTCTTGCCCAGAGACTGTGTATGACACAAGCCCCTGGGTTATAACGTGGATGGTTTTGAGCATACCTCGAAAAGGTTAAGCCAGCAGCCAACTGAGAGAGTCATTAATTCCTGCAGTCCCTTGCTTATTAGAGCTGTCTCCTGATCTAACCTGCTATAATTAAGGGTCAGGAGATGGTTCCATTACAATCTCTTTTTAACTTGGGATTGTCAATCAACTTATTTTTGCCTCACTCAATAGAGGAAGCCTATTTATTAAACCATTAGTCAACTTGCTCTTTTTAAAGACAGCTAATGTCCTTTGTCCTTTTCCAGTGCTTAAGTCTCTGTTTTCCCATTTGGAAACTTATTGTCATGACCTGGCATTTGGTTCAGTAATTTGGAGGAAATTGAAAAGGGGTTGGAGATAGGGAAGAGAGACACTAGGTCTCAGAGTGAAGGTTATGTTGAGTCCTACAGGGCTGGGTCTCATCATCTTAGCTCTCTTGTGAGAGTGGGAGAAAACCTCAGTTAGCAAGCATATTTGAGAACATGACTTTGCAACTCCATTTCTGAAGTCCCATCTCTGGGTCCTAATCAGAGAAACTTCTGGGAAATTCATGACAGAGAAGGACATAATTCCTAGGTGTTAATTTGCATTAATGTCAAGTGTTTGGAGAAATTTTAGCAGCAAAAAATCTAGGAAACAACCTCCGTTATGATGACATTTTCTTTCAAAAGACACACACATCCATATCCTCCATTGCCTCTCACTTAATTTTTTGTGGGGTGCAGGGAGAAGCTACCAAACACTTATGGGATGGTAATGGAAACCTCTTATTAAGAATGCAGAGGGCTGTATGGCCAGGCGTCAGATGACCCGCTTCTCCACTTCATCTCTGCCCTTTGTTAGATCTGTGATCCAAAATCAGATGAAACAGAAGGAACTTGATTGCATCCTTTTATATTGAATTGGCCCCCAAATCTTTTTTATTCCATTTCCAGTGCTTTGGGCACTTAGCTCACTTGCTGTCCATCTCTCTTTTTACTCCTGAGATTCCACCACATTATGGAAGAAAAAGAAATAATGAAGGTGAATACCAGTTCCATGAATCTCCTCTAATAACTGAAGTTCTTAATGTAATTACAAATATTTAGATCTTGCAATGGTTATTTTCAAAAGGACAATTCCTACTTTTAATACAGTTGTAATATCAATGGATAACATTGTAATCTCTCTGCCTGCAAACACACAAACAAGAAATGAGCATTTGTGTAAACATCTCTGGAAATTTTTTAAGGTACATGGAGTATACAAATAATGCATAATGAGATCTTCTAAATTCTAAAGAAAAAGGTAAGCAAAATGATTGTCAATAAATGCTTCATTGCTATTTGTAACTTCTGAGAAAATGATTAGTTTGGACCACATTAATGATCCTATAGGTTTTAATTTTTCTGTAATCTGTGCACCCATTAGTACATTGGGATTGCTTTTGCTGTTACTGAAACCATGTGTATGCCAAGTCTTATATTATAATGTTGTTCCAATGGGGGGAACATGCAAGCTGCTTTACAAAGGTGTGCTTTGCAATGACCCACCTTATACTAATTCCCTTTATAAAGATCTACTTTGCTACACTCTTTTTTTTTGTGTGTGTGTGTTATGCGGGCCTCCCTCCGTTGCGGCCTCTCCCGTTGCGGAGCACAGGCTCCGGACGCGCAGGCTCAGCGGCCATGGCTCACGGGCCCAGCCGCTCCGCGGCACGTGGGATCCTCCCAGACCGGGGCGCGAACCCGGTTCCCCTGCATCGGCAGGCGGACGCGCAAACACTGTGCCACCAGGGAAGCCCTGCTACACTCTTTTAAGGCATTTACTAGTGAGCAGAACAATAAAAATTCTCATAGGCTTTGAAAAATTTCATCTGTCACTCATTGCAAGCCCTACCTTTGGTATCTTCATCTTTTCACATCAGTTGCTATAATTTCTTTCAGGGTATAATTATATATCCATGTTATTTCACTCCCATTTTTGTTACTCATTTCAGGACAAGAAATTTTTAACAAAATGACATTCAAAACAACTGAAGGATATCAATTTTTGGGAAAGACATTATGAAACTACATAGTAAGGAAATATAATATTTTTGACTTAAGTCCATGTGTATTTTCAAAAGGTAAAAGAATTTCACATCATAAAGGAAAATAAATGTAACTCTAAGAATAGTTGTTGTTTTTTTTTTTTTTTCCCTCCCAGTCGGTTTGTTAACTATTCTTAGTATGTATTTGATCTTTGGTGTTTTTTCAAAGTCTGAGCCAAAGTGAATGTTGTCAAAGGCCATCCTCGGGCTTCCCTGGTGGCGCAGTGGTTGCGCGTCCGCCTGCCGATGCAGGGGAACTGGGTTCGCGCCCCGGTCTGGGAGGATCCCACATGCCGCCGAGTGGCTGGGCCCGTGAGCCATGGCCGCTGGGCCTGCGCGTCCGGAGCCTGTGCTCCGCAACGGGAGAGGCCGCAACAGTGTGAGGCCCGCGTACCGCAAAAAAAAAAAAAAAAAAAAAAAAAGGCCATCCTCTTAAATGAGTAGATGGCTCCTTGCAGGTCTTCAGTTTAGTGCAACAAAGATTTGTTAATCCCCTCTGCATGCAGGGTGGTGATACAAGAGAGATACAATCAGTGCTTTCTTTCTGAGAGAAAAGGGCACACAAGAACATAAGCAGTAATAGTGTCACTGGAGGAACAGCGATTTCCTTGGTTCTTTCTTCAGGGAAAAATTCAGTCAGGAGGCATAGAGCAGTTTTAGGTAGCAAGAGTTTTATTCAGTAGAGTGAAAGTACACTCCCAAGAAAGGATAAGAGCGGGCGATCTGGAAACCAGAAGCAGTCCTGCAATGGGGTGGGGTTGAGTTTTTGAGAGTGGTGGTCCCTCCTTGTGTCTTGTGTCATTTGACTGACAAATTGATTGACAGCTTTAGGTCATATAACTTTTCTCTTAGTGTGTAGGTGCTTACCCATAAGCACCCAAGCAAAGCCCACAGGGTGGGAGGGGCAAAAACCGCAATGCTAATTTATTATAATTATGGCATAATGAACTCCGGGTTACCCTGAGTCACCTTTTAGGTCTTGGTGCACCTGCGCCAACCTGTGCTGGTGGTTTTATCTTGCTTGGTCCTGATATGGCTGGAAACTTAGAGGTGGTCCTTGACCACAAGAGGGAGGATCTCTGGGCGTGTTCCAACCACCAGTGTCCATGTGGGGGAGGGAAAGACGAGCCATCCAGGATGGGGCGGGACCCGTTCCTGTCTGACTAGCTACCTAACAAAAGGACAATACAAAGTCGATGCTGGGTCTATAAGAAGTACTATTTTTTATAATGTGGGAAACACTGAGCTAGCTCCTGTGGCACAAGTGATAATAAGAAGATATGGTCTTTGTCCTCAAGGGTCTTACAATTTAGTGGGGGAGTGGGGAGAAGGAGGATAAGAGCAAGAGGGGGCGGGGGAGAAAGGAATTAAATACAGAAATCAATATAATTACAAACCATGGCAAGTGCTATAAACTAATAGGTTGCCATGTTGTACATGGCGACCTAGTCTGTGGATCTGTTTCTCTGAGGAAGTGACATTTAAGCCAAGATGAAGGATGATACATCAGTCAAGGTTTCAGCACATGCAAATGATAATATTTGAGGAGAACTTAACACAAGCACCCTTTGCAAAGTCGTGGGTGAGCATAGACAATTCATAAGGGGTAGAGCAGCATGTCAAGGATCGTAACACTGGACCTTCCCCTCTCTAGGGCTGAAAGCATGAGGGGGCAGATTCAGAACTCACAGGAGAGAGCCTCATGGACAGAAGCTGGGACATTGGACTGAGGAACCATTTCCTCTGAAGTGGCTCTGCAGGAAAGGAGCTCAGGAGATAAATGCTGCAGCCCCACTCACCTCCCTCCCTCCTACCTCCCACTGGGGCCTCCTGTTGGTTGAGCGTAATGGGAAGCCAGTGGGCAAGGCAGCCGGGCCCAGACAGTTCAACTTGTTGCAGCAGAGAGCAGAGTGGAGAAGGGTGGTGAGTAGGTCTGGAGGGGAAAGAGGAACTATATAATGGAGATGAGTACGCCTCTATCCATTTGTAGAGAGCGAGGTAGAGTAGGGGACTGGGGGTGTGAGGTGTAGGCAGGCAGAGGGGAAGCATGCACAAAGGCCCGGTGGTGAAATCCAGGAGCAGGAAGATCAGTGGTGAGCTGGGTATGCACCACAGGCTGGATTCTGATCTGTATCCAGAGAGCAGTGGGAAGAGATTGGAGGCTTTTTCACGAGGTGGGGAAGGGGAGGCGGCAGGGAGAGAAGATGAGCCCGATGAGATGCGGGCTTTGAAGAGATCCTGCTGGCTGTGCTGTTCAGGAGGGACAGGAGGAGGCCAGAGTTCAAAGGCTGTCACAGTTGCTTTGCAATGTTCGTATATTTTATATTTCAATATGCTGTATATATGACTCTTTAAATTGCTCTTGTTAAGTTAATATATATAAATACCTCTCCAGCTAGTACTTTTAATAGCTCCATAATATTTTGTTACATATGTTAAGTGTCTTCTTTAATCTTATTGAAGGACATTTAGGTGTGGCCAATTTTCCTCTTCCATGTAGTGCTGCAGTGAATGTTCTCGTACCTGAAGAAGAGATTCCTAGAGGGGGGATTGCTGTGTGTGTGCATGTGACTTTTTTATAGGTACTGTCAAAGTGACCTTGAAAAAGGCTGTACTGATTTTCACTTGCGAGGAATATTTCTAACTCAAGGAAAAAATATATATATTTTCATAAACTAGAAAACTATACCTCACTTACAAAAATGTATTTTAACTTTTTTCCAAAAACAAATCCTGACTATTCACTTGATATTACCTTAGATGTGTGTCCTTGTACCCATAAAATGGCAAGTTAATATCTAAGTGACCATTTATAGACATATCACTTTAGGGGTATTTTCTTTTCTTTCCCTCCCTCCCTCCCTACTTCCCTTCCCTCTTTCTTACTCCTTTTTTTAATAAAATAACTTGAAAAATAGTAAACAATTAAAATATTATTTGATTTTTAGATCCAGTTTTAGAATTTAAATATTATATTACAGAATTAAAATTGTTGATGGAAAATATTAACACAAAACATTTAGAATATATCACAGATTGGAGTAAATTCTAATGGGGATTTTTTAGTTTTTTCTTTTTAATGGACTATATTATTTTTTCAGTCAGATAAGTTAATATTTTGTTAGTAGCCAATACAATTTTGGGCAGGTTAACACAAAACAGACAGAAAACAACCAAACAAAGAAACCTGTGAAACTTATAGAAACACCCCAGAACTGATTTATTTATGTTGGATAATTTTGAATTATAAACTAAAAACACAGCGTGCTTGTATTATTTCATTAATCCTGGTTGCATGAATACCAAAATGAAGAGGAAAAGAAAAAACAGTAGTGATTTCTTGAGCAGGGGGATATATTAGTCATTTGGATGCAAGTGACAGAACCTAACTCAACTGGGACCAGGCACAAAGAGGAATTTGCTCATCACATCACTAGAACACACAGAAGAGAAATGGCTACAGGCACCTGATCTAAACACCAAGTGATGCTGACAGATTGGGTTCCCCGCCTTCCTCACTCTGTCCCCCATCCTTTCCCCTGCCTCATATTTCAGCTCCGTTGCTCTCAACGTTTCTTTCTTTCTCATTGCATGTGTCAGGCAAGGTGGCCGCCAGCAGCCCAGGATGCCAGCGTTGGAGTTTAGTGCCCCCGAGGGAAAGGGAGCAGCTTCTTACAGAGGAGACAAGGATGATTCTGAGCAAACAATCAGCTGACTTGGTACTAATATAAGAAGGAACTTAACCTCTCTGAAATACACTTTCTACACTCCTTCAAGATTTGTGAATTTAGGTGAACGTTGGATGTAAAGTCCGGAGCACAGTGCCATGAATAAGGCAGGTGTCCAGTAAATGGTAGTTCAAAGCAAAGGTGTTGGGAGGTGGTGCACTTTGGAGTGGAAAGTGGTGGATTCAGTAGTCTTCTTAATAATGTCTGAGGTGCCCATGGGAGACTTAGAAAGAAATCTCTAGCAGACAACCAGTGACAAGGATCTAGAAGCTGGATAATATTTGGGAGAGGTGGTGGTTAGAGTTATAGGGTTAGTTACAAATTTTTCAGGCCCCTGTTCTAGCCAAAGAAACCTCAGCTTCTCATCGTTACAGATGTGTATTTTGCACTGGGAAGATCTTACTGCGGGAGTGATGCCCTGGAGTGGGTTGGAACAGTTTCTCGCTGGGGACTCTTCTGCCAAAACAGGATTGTGCTCTTCAGTTGTTCTCTCAGGAGATTCTGCCTAGAGCTTGGGTTGATCTTTTTTCCGATTGCTGTTTTTATCCATTGGACGGTGTGGGATTTTCTAAGCTCTCACTTCGTTTCTTTGTTTAAAAAAATTCTTGCCATTCTCATTTCCAAGTGCTATGTGAGGTCACAAGGGTGAACATTACAAACATTAATGTGGCAGCTCAAGACAGTTCCTTATGGGATCAGATGAAGGATCTATCTGCAGGGTCCGGGAGGAATCTGTGACTTTCAGAGGGTACAGTCAGCCCCTAACAGTCATGAGGAGAACTCAGGACAGAGAGTACAACCATGGATATATATGAGCGTGGTGTCATGTTTAGGATGGAAGCTGCTGATTCTGGGCAGTCACTTGTAGACTTTACATAAATTTTAGTTTAATGTGGATGCTCAGTTAGTGGTGAAAAGTAATACCTATCACTCAGAATGATGTGTGAGAAAAAGTCATTGCTAAACGGGGCCAATGTGGGTAAATTACATTTAATAACAGGATGGGTGTATTAGTTTTTATTGCCACTATAATAAATGAGCACACACTTAGTGGTTTAAGACAACACACTTTTATTATCTCATAGTTCTGTAGGTCAGAATCCAGTTTCATGCACTTACAGGAATGAGGTCCCCATTTTCTTGTTGGATCTTTGCCAGAGGTCCTTCTCAGCTTCCAGAAGCCACATGCATTCCTTGGCTCATGGGCCCCCTTCCTCCATCTTCTAAGCCAGCAAAGGCAGATGGAGTCCTTCTCACAGTTTGAATTCCTCTGACCCCCTTTTCTGCCTCATCTCTCCTACAGCATCTCTCTGAGAGACTCTTCTGCCTTTCTCTTCAGCTTTTAAAGATTGTGTGATGGTACTGGACCCACCTGGATAATCCAGGTTAGTCTCCCTATTTTAAAGTCAGCTCATCAGCAACCTTAATTCCACAGTGGTATCTGGTTTAGTGTTTGATTGACTCACCAGGGGATGAGGGTCTTGGGCGTCCATCTTTGGAACTCTGCCTACCATAATGGGTTTCATGGGAGCTGCTTCCCCAGTGGGTCTCTACAGAGTTCCTTAAAAGTTCTCATGGTTCTTTCAGAGCTTTGGAAATGCTCTTATGTTTATAGAATGGGAGACACTGATCTATAGCAGATCTACAAGAGTGGAGAAAATATTCCTGTGTGCGTGTGCGTGTGCGTGTGTGTGTGTGTGTGTGTGTGAGAGAGAGAGAGAGAAAGGGAGAGAGAGGGAGAGAGAGGGAGAGAATGCGTGAGAGAGAGGGAGAGAATGCGTGAGAGAGGGAGAAAGCAAAAGCATGCTCTTCCTGGAGTTGGATGGGAGGAATGGCTTGGCCAATGGGGTAGTTTCTTGACTTTAGAGAAAGGTCAGGCAGGCAGGGTCAGCGCCAGCACAAATCTGCATCTGATGAGGTTAGTTGAGGCAAGAGATACATCAAAGAAGACAGGTCATTGGTTTTTTGGGGTTGGTTCCTGGTTATGTTCAGGAGGTGTTAGGTCTGACTTGTGTCTCCTAAAATTTGTATGTTGCAGACCTAACCCTCAGAATGTGGCTGTATATGGAGATAGGGTCTTTAAAGAAGAAATTTAGTTATAATAAGGGTGGGCTGTAATCTAATCTGACTAGTGTTCTTGTAAGAAAAGGAGATTAGGATGCAGAGATGTTGAGAGGGAAGGATCATGTGAAGGCTCAGGGAGAAGGCGGCCATCCATAAGCCAAGGAGAGAGAGACCAACCCTACTGACACTTTGATGCTGGATTTCTAGCTTCAGAATTTCTGTGTTTTAAGCCACGCAGCGTTTGGTATTTTGTTATGGCAGCCCGAGCAGACTAAAACAGGAGGTTTTATTTCCATAAGGGAGGCTGAAGATCCCCAGCAGAGAAAAGCCTGTTAACTCCAGCATACAGCAAATATTCTTCCTTCCCTGGTGGCAGCTGAGGTTTCCTCTGCGAGCATGGCCCTGGAGAGAACTCTCTAGATCCTGCTTATGTCCACTCTGGTTTCCTAAGGGTGGGCTCTGGCCATTCCTACCCCAGACATCCCTCACAAGTGGTTGGGGTGATGGCACATGCTGGGAGTGGGGTGGGAGGTATGTGGGCTCTTGTCTGCTGATTTCAGGGCCTGCCCAGAGGAGGACATGGCCAGCTAGCTCTGAGTACTCAGGCTCCCTTCTCGTCTGCTTCTTCAGGGTCCTGCAACCTGTAATTTGATGATTCTGGCAGCAGGGCTCTGGCACTCCTGGTTTTGGAATAACAGGAAAACTGGGGTGAAAGGTCAGGTGATTCAGGTTCTTGTCCCAGTGTTGCAGGTAATTAGAAATTTTACCTTGGGCCGGTTACTACTTTTCTTCATCTGTAAAATGGAATGTTTGGATTTCACAATTCTGTAGTTCTGTGAATCATTAGTAGACGGCAGGGTGGAGGGGGGATAGATTGGGAGTTTGGGATTGACATGTACACACTGCTATATTTAAAATAGATAACCAACAAGGACCTTCTGTATAGCACAGGGAACTCTGCTCAATATTCTGTAATAACCTAAATGGGAAAAGAATTTGAAAAAGAATAGATAGATGTATATGTATAACTGAATCACGTTGCTGTACACCTGAAACGAACACAACATTGTTAATCAACTGTACTCTAATATAAAATAAAAATCAAAAAATAAAATATGGAACCTGAGAAACACCACCATAAGAAGATGAAGTTCAAACTCTATCTTCTCTTCCTGGGAAGTGTGAAGAACTTCATAACTTCCACTGTTATGGCACTTCTATTACTGCATTTCATGTAGCTATTCATTTGTTTAGCTAAAAAGAAAGATTTCACAATAACCCTCTTTTTGGACAGGATCAAAGTTCAACTCAGGAGATTCCAGAGACTGGCTATTAATTTGCTTTCTATTTTTAACCACACTTCATTCCAGAGAATAATGTTTTCCTCTGTGTTTCAGTGGGGCTATAGAAACAGAATTTAGCAGTGAAAACATGCTTTTCAAAAACCCCACACTGCCCTAGTGAGCACCTACCCTGCAGGGCATGCCAAGTTCAAAATGTAGAACTCTGAGAATGTAAAATTTTCATCTGTTGTTAATTATTGCTGTATGTATTCAAATTCCTGAAGTCAGATGGTTTGTGTTAGTACATTAAATTTTCATGTCCAGTAAATATTTGTATGCACACCACCCAACTGTGTGGAGTAAACATAATGATTTCCACTTCCTGTAAAGTAAGCTTATTTTGAATTTCAAAATGCTTGCAGAGGAAAAAAAGCATCTAGGCAAAATGACAAGTTTCAGTTTGTAGTCACCTTCCCAAAGATTTATTTGGAGCAAAGCTGAGAGCATGAAGTGCAGGGTCTGTATATAAAACTGGAGAGTCCTTGCTTGGGCAAAATGTTCGTTAGCTTCAGTCTGTTCTCTGATTGGAATGTGAAAATATCTTTTGAGCAGAGTCCAGCCCAATTTTATTAGTTTGGCAGACCATTTTACCCTAATGGAAAATGAACAAAATGTGCACTTTTTTTGACATTCAAAATATTTTACCTCTAGACCGTGAATTTCTTTGGAAAATTTATATTTCTTGGATGAGATACACCTTATGAATTTGGGGGCTGTCACAGACCCAAAGGTAGAATTTGTAGTTGCTCATCTTATATTTATTGCTATTATCCTAGGTCTTTTCAGATCCTTTTTTTGAGGGGTCACCATTAAATGGTTCTCACAGATTATAAGGAAAAGTTTAAGAGAAAGCTGTGATTTCCAGGGTATTATAAAGTAAACATTTAAAAACATTATAAAAAATTTAAGTAGGAGTTTAGAGTAATTAGGGGCAAATTCGAAGAGCAGGGAAATGAAGGAGGACTAGCCATTTACTATAGCAACAGGAGCAAATATAGAAAATGAAAAGCTTCTCTGTGGCCTTAGGTATCATTGGCAACAACACGACAGTGGAGACTTAGGTCTGAAAGAACAAGGAGTTTTACTTGATCATAAGGTACTAAATTTAAACTTCTAGCTGGAGCCCCACATGGCCCTAAATTAATAGGAGTTTGCCAACTGGTGTGTGTGTGTGCGTGCACGTGTGTCGGGGGGGAAGGTTTGGGAAGATGTACATACAAGGAACTAATTAGAATGCAAAACAGTGAAAATGTGCTAACTTGAGAGACAAACTTATTGGCAAGCGGCAGAGGGAGGGGTTAATGATGGTTTTGGCTAAAGCAATTGAGGAAGTTTCCATGAGGAAGTGCCATTTTATCAGGGCCTTGAAGAATGAGTAGTTTTCGATAAATAGAGGTAAATTAACAACAATAGCAGTGACAGAAACTAAAATTTGAACATGTTAGGCATTGTGCTAAGCTCTTTTCAAAGTATCATCTCTTAAATCTCACAAAAGGTCTAAGAGGTGCATATAATTACTGTCCCTATTTATAGGTGAAGAAATTGGGGTAGATATAACTTGACCAATATCACACTTGAGTTCAAGTGCACTTGAATTCAGATGTGTTGCTTCAAGCAACTGTGCTATTTTTTTTTTTTAAAAGAGAAGGGCAATCTAGAAGGAGGAGAAGCCTTGAGCAAAGAATAAATGAGCAGTTTTGGAGAAATTGCAAGGTTTTGTGTGGCCTAAGTATAGGATGTTTGGGGAAATGAAGTTGGGCTAGATGGCAGAGCCTTGAATAGCATTTCAAGGAGTTTTTTCTTCCAGGCAATGGGGAGACATTATGGGTTTTTGCGTAGAGGGGTCATGTGATGTGACTAGCAATTATAGATAAGTCTGGAGGTGGCCTGAAGCATGGTTTTGAGAAGGGAGAGATTGGAGGTCAGGGGAGGTCAGGTTACAGAGCAACTGTGACACACAGGTGTGATGACAGGTGAAGACCCAAGGTGGGGTTGGTGGGGGTGAGCAGGGGAGATGAGGGAGACACTGTGGGAAGTGGGGATGGCTGGATATTATAATTGCTTGTATCTGGGAGTGAGGAGAGAGAGTTTTAGTTTCCACTGTTTGGAGTATAGTGATGTGACTGACCTAAGGAGTACAGCAGCAAGAACCTGGGAGGAAGACTGTGTATTAGGTTAGAAGCATGTTGAATTTGAGGGGCTATGTAATATTCAGATAGAGATGTCCAGTGGGAATTTGGAAAATCTTTGTCTAGGGCAGGGTAAGAAAATTTGGCAGAGGCAGCATAGAGGTAAGAGTTGAAACCTTGGAACAGAAATGGGACAAAAGTGAGGAAGACCAAGGCTAAATCTCTAAAGAATACCCAGTTTTAAAGAAGTAGTTGGATGAATAGACATCAGTAGGAGAAGACTTAAAAGACATGGTCAGGAAAAGCCTTATCCAGATTATCCTAGATTCCAAAGGAGAGAGTTTCAGAAGGGAAAAATCATCAAGAATGAGAGGCAGGTGTATAGCACAAATTCTGAAAAAAGATCATTGGATCAGACCAGTGTTTCTCAAATCTTTTAGTGTCAGGACCCTTTTCTTCTTAAAAATGATTAAGGACCTTGTCTTAGTCAGCTTGGGCTGCTATCACAAAATTCCATAGACTTGGTGGCTTAACTACAGACATTTATTTCTCACACTTCTGGAGGCTGTGAAATCCTAGACCAAGGTGCCAGCACATTTGGTTCCTGGTCAGGGCCCGCTTCCTGTCTTGTAGACAGCCACCTTCTGTCTGGGTCCTCACATGGCAGAGAGAGAGAGGGCTCTGCGCTCTCTTCCTTTTCTTATAGGGACACTGATCCCATCACAGGGACCCCACCTTCACGACCCCATTGAAATTTAATAAACCCCCACCGGCCCCACTTCCAATACCATCACATCAGGACTTAGGGCTTCAACATATGAATTTTGGGGGAAATAACAGACCCCAAAGAGTTTCATTTTTATGTGGGTTTTATCTATTGATAGATACTATATTAGAAATGAAGACTGAGAAAAAATTAATTACTTAGAAAAGAATAAAAACTCATTCCATGTTGATGTAAAATAAATTTTATGAAAAACAACTATATTTTGCAAAGCAAAATTAGTGAGAAAAATGGTATTCTTTTACATACTTCGCAAATCTCTTTCATGTCTGGCTTAATAAAAGACAGATGGCTGTTCATAACTGTTTCTGCATTCAATCTGTTGCCATGTTACACATCATGGAACCTCTGGAAAATGCAACTGTGTGTTTAAAAGAGAATGAGAGTGAAAAAGCACCCCACCGTCTTGTCTATTTAGCCTTCCCTACCTCCAACCCACTAGTTCTATTTCAGGTAATGGTTTGTTTCCCTCACTGGATTTCATGCAATTTGTAATTATTTCATTTACTTTTTTTTTTTTTTTTGTGGTATGCGGGCCTCCCTCTGCTGCGGCCTCCCCCGTTGCGGAGCACAGGCTCCGGACGCGCAGGCTCAGCGGCCATGGCTCACAGGCCCAGCCGCTCCGCGGCACGTGGGATCCTCCCAGACCGGGGCGCGAACCCGGTTCCCCTGCATCGGCAGGCGGACGCGCAACCACTGCGCCACCAGGGAAGCCCCTCATTTACTTTTTTGAGTTTGTTTGTTTTTGGTTAGTTGGCCCTCTTCGACTGTAAATTCCACAAGGAGGGATAGCATCTTACATCTGCCTTGTCCATCACCATTTCACAGCAGCTCACACTCAGTAGATGTTCAAAATAAAATTATTGAGTGAATGAAGGAAATGGACTAAGGCAAATATAGCTAAGGGAGAGTTGAGTGTACCAGCTGGTGTCATTGAGGAGGTTAGGCGTAGCAGTGGGGGTGGTGAGGGAGGGTTTTCCTGATGCTCTGGAAGTGGCAATTAGAATCCATAGCTGAAAACAAAGTCGTAGCGCCATGCCCTTCATGCCATGCCCAGGTGTGCATAAGGAGAACGCTGCAAGGGGAGGGCAGAGTCACGGAGAGGGTTAGGGGTGTGGCAGAGTGTTTATGGTAAGAGAGCCTTTCTCTCCCCTCCCTGTGATGGTGAATGAGCCAGGACTGCTCCAACCACCCGACTAGATCCAAGGAAATAGACTGAGTGTGTCTGTAGGAAAGGAAGATTGGCATCCTGCTCCCTGAATGGATGCTTGCCGAGGAACAACTTGCAGCTGCCATTGGCACAGAGGAGAGTAGGCTGAAGGGCCTTGGGGAGAGCATGACATATGTCCCCAAAGGAAGGGAAGGGGTGTTCTTGAACGTGAGGCTAATGCTGCTTCTCATCTGGAGACTTCTGAATCTGATAGTCCTGTGGAAGGACGAAAAAGGGTGAGAAATGCTCCACGCCCTTCAGAGGGTCCCAAAGAGACATCAGCAATGCCTGTAAGTCCATAGGAAGGAGCACCGAGGTTCAAGAGTCAGGTTGTAGTCACCGGTCCAGGTGAGGTGATGCTCCATCTGCACTGATGTGAGGAAGGGTTGGGGTGAAGCTGACCGATGCCTAAGAGAAACACACACACACTGTTTTTGTTGATACCGCCATGTCAGTAGATGGGACCACACTAAACCAGGGTGAAATGGGGGCACTTATCTCCACCACTGAGTTGTCAGCTAAGATGAACTTTCTTCCCTGTATCTCCCAGCCCCGAACTCTGAAGGTACTAGCCCCAGAAGGAAAAGGTGTGGGTGGGGAAAGGATATGCCCTAAAATTAGACGACTCCCCACCTTCCCTTCCAGGGAGCTGGAGTGAGAGGGGGAGCAAAGGGACAGATCACACCCTCTTCCTGACCAAGTCCTCTGAGGCCCAACATGGAGAAGGTTTTGAATCAGATGTGGATTGGAGTTTTAAACAGAATTGGACTTTTAATAATTTCAAGTGACCAAAAAATATAAAATGTGGCAAATAGGAAGTGTGTTTGAAAGCAGGAATTAGAGAAAAAGGAAACCATTTTGTGTCAGTGCCTCACTGAATTAAGATGTCTTAAGGAGGAAGTTATAATTTGTTGACTTCCAGGTTCTATGGGCTTCTAACTACCCTGTGGGCAGCGACAATCCGTGTTTTAGTAATCTTGCTCCTCGGCATCAGTTAGTGGTGCCTTATGTGAAATGAGAGCACTACCCTACAGGTTCTTGTTAAATTGAGTTGCACATTTCTGTTCCAGGAAACCAGGAACACAGTAGGCTTGGTAGGAAGGGTTGTATGTATTCCTTTAGCCTTGACCTCCCTTAATAGCAGACCCAGGAGTGACACAGAGAAGGGCAAACAGCCTTGATGACCAATTCCCTATTAGTTTTATTCTTTATGCTTTTGAATATTTCCTTATTCTAGAGGTAAGTAAGAATAATCAGGTCAAAGAGAACAAGCAAGTGAGGTCAAGATGGGAAAGAGACACATGCCTGGTCATAGCATCAGATTTTATGAAAAGAAGCATACCAACAGGGGATTAATCTCCAAAATATACAAACAGCTCATGCAGCTCTATGTCAAAAAAACAAACAACCCAATCAAAAAATGGGCAGAAGATCTAAATAGTTCTCCAAAGAAGACATACAGATGGCCAAAAAGCACATGAAGAGATGCTCAACATCACTAATTATCAGAGAAATGCAAATCAAAACTACAATGAGGTATCACCTCACACCGGTCAGAAAGGCCATCATCAAAAAATCTACAAACAATAAATACTGGAGAGGGTGTGAAGAAAAGGGAACCCTCTTACACTGTTGGTAGGAATGTAAATTGGTACAAACACTATGGAGAACAGTACGGAATTTCCTTAAAAAACTAAAAATAGAAATACCATATGATCCAGCAATCCCACTCCTGGGCATATATCTGGAGAAAACCATAATTCGAAAAGATACATGCACCAGAATGTTCATTGCAGCGTTATTTACAATAGCCAGGACATGGAAGCAATCTAAATGAAGACCAGAGTCGAGAAGACACAGGCTGCAACAGCTGCACTCCAGCGTTATTTACAATAGCCAGGACATGGAAGCAATCTAAATGTCCATCGACAGAGGAATGGATAAAGAAGATGTGGTACATACATACAATGGAATATTACTCAGCCATAAGAAAGAACGAAATAATGCTATTTGCAACAATATGGATGGATGTAGAGATTATCATACTAAGTGAACTGTCAGAGAAAGACAAATATCATATGATATCGCTCATATGTGGAATCTAATTAAAAAATACAAATGAACTTATCTACAAAGCAGAATCAGATTTATAGATATTGAAAATAAACTTATGGTTACCAAAGGGGAAATGTAGGGGGGAAGGATAAATGAGGAGCTTGGGATGAACACAAGTACACTACTATATATAAGATAGATGACCATCGGGGACCTACTGTATAGCACAGGGAACTCTACCCAATATTCTGTGATAACCTATATAAGAAAATAATCTAAAAAAATGAATATATGTATATGTATAACTGAATCACTTTGCTGTACACCCGAAAGTAACACAACATTGTAAATCAATTATAATGCAATAAAATTAAAATATTAAAAAAAAGAAGCACATCAGAGGGATGGAAAGGCAGGTGGAGAGAAGAAGGTGATGGGTGTAGAGTGGACTATTGACTGAGAAAGTCTGTTTCTTTAGAAGTTTACTCGAGAATTGTACTACATGTTTAATAACCCAGAGGATGTATTTACAGAAAACTTGGCAGTGAAAGTTTTTTTTTATTAACATATTTATTGGAGTATAATTGCTTTACAATAGTGTGCTAACCCTTCCCCCTCCCCGTTCTCAAGTCCATTCTCTACGTCTGCTTCTTTATTCCTATCCTGCCCCTAGGTTCCTCATAATTTTTCTTTTTAGACTCCATATATATGTGTTAGCATATGGTATTCTTTTTTCTCTTTCTGACTTACTCCACTCTGTATGACAGACTCTAGGTTCATCCATCTCACTACAAATAACTCAATTTCGTTTCTTTTTATGGCCGAGTAATATTCCATTGTATATATGTGCCACATCTTCTTTATCCATTCATCTGTTGATGAACACT
>NC_041221.1:61215065-61227019 GCF_002837175.3 Physeter macrocephalus
CAATCTGTATATCTTCTTTGGAGAAATGTCTATTTAGGTCTTCTGCCCATTTTTGGATTGGGTTGTTTGTTTTTTTGATATTGAGCTGCATGAGCTGCTTGTAAATTTTGGAGATTAATCCTTTGTCAGTTGCTTCATTTGCAAATATTTCCTCCCATTCTGAGGGTTGTCTTTTTGTCTTGTTTTTGGTTGCAGTGAAAGTTTTAAAATGGCCTTCCTGTCGCTGGAAATCATCACAGACATGTTTAGATAAGGAGAGCTAGAAATCATGCAGTAAACATCTTTCAACGTGATATTTTCAAATCTAATGGCCTATTAGGGAGGACTGATGCAATCCATCAGTGTCCTCTAAGCTCCAGACCCCATGGAAAGCTAAGCTCAGGGTGGAATAGTATTTAACCCCCAGGCTGAGGACAAGGGCTGAGGTGTCGGATTTTTGAGATGTATCGACTGTTGCATAATGGGGAAAATGACTGTGCCCATATCTGTACTTCATTTTCTGCTCTCTGCACTAGAAGGATTGGTAACAGCTTAGTTCACGCCTGAGTGCGGCAGATCCGGACAGTGGCGGCCTTTAAACTGAGACCCTGTTTAAAGGCAAGAGAAGATTTCATTGCCTAGAAGCTATGTCATTTAGGACTAGTGTTGTCAGATAAAATAAAAATGCTCAGTAAAATGTGAACTTCAGGTAGACAACAAAAAATGTTTAATATAATTAAGTCCCATGCAACATTTAGGACATACTTATACTAAAAGAAAATTGATGTTTATCTGAAATTTAAATTTAACTGAATATCCTGTGTTTTTATTTGACAAATCTGGCAACTCTACTTGGAAGTCTGTCTCATCAGTGAGAAGTTGCTTTTCTCTTTTCTTAATTCAAACCAGGATCTAGTCAAGAGTGATAGGAAAACTAACTTCAAATGTTTGGGTTGGTCCTGGAGAATTTCTATGTGTACCAAGCTGAGAACAGGCAGGTTTGCAGACACATTGGGCACCCTTGACTTTGCTTTTATAGATGTAATTGTTTTATTGTTGTAAAATATACATAACTTAAAATTTACCATTTTACCCATTTTTAAGTGTACAATTCAGTGGTATGAAATGCACTCACAGGGTTGTACAACCATTGCCACTATCCATCTCCAGAACTTTTCTCTCTCCCCAGTCTGAAGCTGTGTACTCATTAAACAGTAACTCTTTGTTTTCTCCCCCCACATTCCTGTCACTGGCAACCGCCATTCTACTTTCATCTCTATCACTTTGACTATTCCAAGTACCTCATATAAGTGGAATCATACAAGATTTGTCCTTTTGTATCTGGCTTATTTTACTTAGTGTAACGTCTTCAAGGTTCATCATGTTGTAGCATGCATCTTTTTAAGGCTGAGTAGTATTCCATTGTGTGTATGTATCACATTTTATTTATATAGTCATCTGTCAGTGGAGATTTGGGTTATTTCCATGTTTTAGTTATTGTGAGTAACACTGCTATGAACTTTGGTGTACAAATTATCTGTTCAAGCCCCTGCCTTCAATTTTTTGAGTCTCTACCTAGAAGTGGAATTGCTGGATCATACAGTAATCCTATGTTTAATTTTTGGGACAAAAAACAACCACCATGCTGTTTTCTATAGCAGCTGCACCATCTTACATTCCCATTAGCAGTGCATGAGGGTTCTAATTTCCCCATGTTCCTGCTAATACTTTTCTTCCTCTCCTCTCCCTCCACCTCCTCCCCGCCTTCCTCCTCTTTCTCCTTTTGCTAATAGCCATCTTAATGGGTGTGTGTAGATATAATTTTTTCTTTTTTTTTTACCCCACTGTGCAACCCACTTCAGCACCCACAGCCTAGGGGCACAGAGGCCAGGCAATAATTTGGGGTCACAGTCTGCTCTGGCTTAGGGCACTATTTAGGGACATAATTTTTAAGGATGGTTTGTTACTTCTGCTATTAGTGTAAACAAGAATAGCTCATTCTTTCTTGTTCTGGACTCACAGTGACTTTTGGCACTGACATAAAATTATGTATTTACTACACAAGATATATCTAAAATGTTTGGATACAGATTTCCCAGTGGGGCTTTTAAACTAGCCCTGAAAGTACTATCAAAAGAGGAGATCTAGAAGAGTTGCAAACAATGATAGCAGGACACGGCATGAATTTCTTTATTTAAGGTCTAGTTTGTTTGCTGAAACACACACTCATACTCGAACATCATGATTTTGTGGTCATACCTCATAGATCCATACTAAGGGGTCTGGAGAGATTCTGGGAACCTAGACCCAGAATCTTTTCCTGGATATTAGTTCCCAAGGTATCTGAATTTTCAGTAATAACATGCAGGACAGCAGTATCAGAGAAAGGAGTGGGCTGAATTCAAGGTTGAAATAGAATCTGCTTTCTCCTAAATCTAATTACTAACCACCTTTCAGAAAATAGAGGGTGACTGTTCCTATGGCAACAGAAGCCTTAAAGCAAGAAAGCATTCCACAGCCTGACGTTTTTAGCCAGCTCTACAGTGATGCAGCTTGCTGCTAAGGGAACCAAGACCCAGGGCCAAATGTAACCTCTCTGGCAGCAGACTCTCACTTCACAGCTCTCCTTTCTCCATAATCCTTCAAAAGACAGATCTGGGGCTGGCTGTCTTGACTGTCTTTCAGCCTCCCCCAGACCACTTTCCCAGCTTCCTGGTCTGTGTGTGTGTGTGTGTGTGTGTGTGTGTGTGTGTGTGTATGTGTGTATTGTATCTATTCATATCCTATCGTCTTACTCATCTCTCTGCAAATCCAGATTCATTTTCTTCGTAGTTGTCAATGAATCATTCAAAGTGTACTTTTAGCTCAGAATTGAATAATGCCTTAGGAATAAAAAAGATTCTATTATTAAATGTTTCTTGAGCAGGGCTTTTTGGATTTCTTGTTAAGTGCAGGTCACATTTTCTTAGCTGTTCTTTTTCTTTTCTATTAAAAATGTTTCTCATGCGTGCACCCTTCTGAATTTGTTAGTTTTATTTTCATTGGTACTAATAGTACTTCTAATTGTTGTTTCTTTATTTCTAAGTGAACAATCCGAGTGGCCTGCTTGCCGATTCCCCAGTTACAAATGCCATGTTATTTCTGTACTCTCAGCCCTACTAAATAAATTCAGTCTTAAATTATATGTGGGGCTGGACTCATCGTTTGCTTTATGTTTTGAATGTCATAAGCAGACAGTGATATGAGTAATTGAGCAGCATATATGGACACAGCATCAGTCTTTGTCTTAAAGACAAGACTGAAATTTTAAAGTGAACTGGATGGAGTCTTAAAGAAGAGAAATAAATCCATTTTCATGCTGTATTTGACTGACAAGTTATGAATCAGTCTGGGGTATCATTTCAGGAACCTACCGTCCAGCAGGAGATGGCTTGACAGAGTGTTGTTGGTAGCAGTTACTGGAAACGAATTGTATCATGTTTACATCTAGAACATTGAGACTCTTTACCAACCTCTTTGCATTTCTTTTTCTGGGTTCACTATCCCTCACCTGAAAAATCTCTTAGTGGGACATTTGGTTATTTGTTGTTGGCCAACGAACCCTGAAGGACTAGCCCCAGTGCTTGAGGAATAACGAGCTATGAAAACTCTGAGGTAAAACGTTGTTGATAACAGCCCCTGATTCTGAGAAACAAATCTGAATTTAGTATGCTTGCCAGGCAAGCGAGCCCTGTCTTTAGGAACACAGTCTTTACAAGTGGTGCTTGAGCAGAGCTTATATATGTTGCTAGGAAAGCACAGATGATTCTAATTAACAGAAGTGGTGACAAGAATACTGCCTGACTCCTAGACCAAAGCGGAGCTGCTTTAACACACTCAGCATTCCATCTGTCTTAGGTTAAAGCTGGTTTATTTTGGCCTTGAAGTTCCTGATTTGATTTCAAAAAGCAGGGTTTCTCAGTACTGTACTATGTCCTTGATGCTGATGTGATTTAAAGAACAAGATTCTTAAGGTTATGTCCTGGATGCTTGCTAGCAGAGCTGTTTTATAGTTTTATTTAATGGGGGCTGGTGTGCAGGGGAGGCGGAGGGAGCCAGCCATGGTTGGTGGTAGAAAGCAGAGGGAAACATGTTGAAAATAGATCCTGGATCATGGCCACATAAAAGTGCTTGCACAGGGCTTCCCTGGTGGTGCAGTGTTTAAGAATCCGCCTGTCAATGCAAGGGACACGAGTTCGATCCCTGGTCTGGGAAGATCGCACATGCCATGGAGCAACTAAGCCCACGTGCCACAACTACTGAAGCCCATGCATCTAGAGCCCATGCTCCGCAAAAAGAGAAGCCACCGCAACGAGAGGCCTGTGCACCGCAATGAAGAGTGGCCCCTGCTCATCACAACTGGAGAGAGCCCGCGCTCGGCAACGAAGACCCAATGCAGCCAAAAATTTAAAAAAAGCAGCTAGAGCCCATGCTCCGCAAAAAGAGAAGCCACCGCAACGAGAGGCCTGTGCACCGCAATGAAGAGTGGCCCCTGCTCATCACAACTGGAGAGAGCCCGCGCTCGGCAACGAAGACCCAATGCAGCCAAAAATTAAAAAAAAAAAAAAAAAAAAAAGTGCTTGTGCAAAAGAACAGAGCAGGGGACATGTGCTGCTTGAGCGCAGGGACTGTCTGTTGGACCTCCACTGCATCCCCCAGGCTTAGCGTGGCACCCAGAACAGAGTAGGTGCTCTCTAAATATTTGTTGAATGAATTCATCGTGGAGGAAGATGAAGAAAACAGTCTGATAGGAGAACAATTTCAGACAGTCGGAGTTCAGGCCCTGGGGCTATGGCTGGGAGAAGTAGATGAGCACTCAGGTTCCCTGGCCCCCAGTAATGCCGGGGGCAGATGCTCCAGCACAGTCACACCAAGTGGTGCCTGAGAGCGGGCCCAGCTTTGCTCTCATGGTGGAGTAGCGGAGAGGAGTGGAGAGAGGCGAAATCACAAGGGGGTTGATAAAAAATGAGTGAAAACACCCCCTCCTCTCTTTTTTTAACCTTGTCTAGTTCAGCCACTATGCTAGACACTTCACAAATGTGATTGGTGGTCCTGATTTTAGTGTCCTTACAGTGAGGGTAATAATTCCTTATTATCAACGAGGAGTCTAGGGCTGGAGTGGTCATGGGACTCATCTGGGCTCACACAGACAGGACAGGCAGGCCAGGTCACGGCCCCGTCTGGTCTGTCTGGCCCCGGAGCCTCTTCCCCTCCCTGTGCGGTCTCCGGCGCCCCCCACTCTCTGAGATGGTCTGTGCTGGTGACGGTGCTTCTCCCTAGAACCTCGAGGCCACTGCTGCCTGAAGTAGGAAGTTGACAGGCCAGGTGGGACCCAGAGGCGTTTGCCAGGTTTCCCTGAGCCTGACAAGGGGCAAGGAGGACGAGGGCACCAGGAGGACGAGGTTCAACTTCCGGACATTGGCTTTGGGGGCCTCAGAGGCCTGCCTTTCCAGTGCCCTGGCTGCTTCTCCCACAGGGTGGGACATGGAGTTGGCAGAAACCTGAGGAACCATACTCTTCATATCTCCATTCTTTTCTTGTTTCACGAAAAAATTAATAGAACTTGGAAACCTGATTTTAAAGTTGGCCTAAATAAGAACTATGCTAAGGTAATTTTGAAACATAAGAGTAATCCGTGAGGGATGTGGAACCATCTTGGCCTACCAGATATAAAAGAATACCATAGAGCTAGAAAATTAAACAATAATGGAGTATTTTTCAGTGGTAATTTGGCAATATTCATCAAAATTGACAATAAGCAGGAATTTTATTTCTAAGAACTATTCTATGGAAATACTTACTGGACATAAAAACAATGTGCTAGGATGTTCATTGCAGCATTGTTTGTAATAGTTTAAAAGTAGAAGTGCCCTAAATTTCCATCAATACAGTAGTGTTATATTACTTTAGCTTATTTTATTAATTTTTAATGCAGTATTAATTGAATAGTATCCTAGATTAATTAGGATATGTCACAGTATGGAATACCATGGAGCTGTTAAAAGGAACTAGGCAGACCCAAACATGCTGACATAAAAAAGTTCTGAAATATATTGGGAATGAAGGAATGAAAAAAAAAATCACAGAACAATATTGTGTTCTTAGGTTATAAACACATTGGAAAATATTTGGAAGGATACACACAAATGGATTTCAGTGATTAATTTTGCAATCAGAGAAAAAGTCAAGAATGAGTCTTTCATTTTTTACTTAATACACTTCTTTGTGATTCTACTCTTTTATAATGAGCATATTCATATGTTATTTGTGTATTTGTAAAACAATAATATGGGGGAAAACAGAACTTGGTGATTTGGGGAATAAGAGGGACAGATGAATTCAAGATTATTTCATGGTTTCACCCATAGGTGAATTGACCTGAAACTTCATGGACTAGACAGAACCCATTGCTTTCATTGGGGTAGACCACCCATTTGAAGCCAGAAGACTCCTGGGCCTAGTGTGAGTTAAGTTTTTGTGGTCAAAGCGAATGTAGTCCCCTAAAGTGGTTTTGGGAGCTATTAAGAAATATTGTTTTATTGCATTCAGATTGAATATAACCTTACTGGGTATTATTAAAGAAGTGTTAGTATACTGAAGAAAGGACAAAAAAAATAGGTTGAAAATGCATTAAGCTCCAGCAGAAGTAAACAAGGCAGTGTCTCTTAGGAAATTATCAGGAGGCTCTGTGTCAGCCTCTGAGATGGGTGAGAAGAAAGCTTCCTTTCAGAGCTGCAGTGAGACAATTCTCTTTTCAAGCAGAAAATGGGCTAGACGACTTTCTTTGAACTAATGGCTTGTTGTAAAACGCTAAAGCATTATAGAAGTATGCAGCCTAGAAAGGAATCTTTCCCCTTCATCCCTGTTTCTAATTCCACTCCCCTTCCCATGAATCACTACTGTTACAGTTCGGTGTAAATGTATCTAGACAGTATCCTGAGCATACAGCCTCACATATTTGCACACATACACATGCAGAAGCAAACACATGCACGACACATTTGCAGAGTTAAAAATGTAGGTAAAATGGGACTTCAGTATCATATTGTCGTTGATAGGAAGCTGAAACACTTCCAGCCCAGCCTGGTTCCCCTCTTTAGTGGAGCCTTTCTCTGCGTTTCTTAATGGGACTCTCCATGTTTTTCTAGAGAGAAGGACTTAAACATAAGTCTTCTATATTTTCACTGAAATACTCTGGAGAGCGGTGTAGGGCATCAGAAATGTCACTGAAGGGAGAGATGATGTGAATTTAGCTGAAATGAAGTGCAGGATTTTCTATTCGGGCAGTTTGTAGCATAGTGAGTTTAAGAATTTGGGTTCCACAAATTTGAGTTTGAATAAGGGTTTCACATTAATTATATGACCTTGGGAAAATTACTCAACCATTTAAAAACTCAGTTACCTCATTTGAAAAATAAGAATATAATGGTGCCTATCTTGTAAGATGGTTTGGAGGACTTAACTGGCTTGCAAAATGCTTATCATGTTGAAGGCATGTGGTTGACTGCTCAATTGAGTTAGACTTTTTCATATTCCCGTTTCAGGGTCACTTTTGAACACCCATACTTCTAGTCTATCTGAATACTGCTCTTCTAAAGATTTGACTCGCTTTTATTTTTGATTCTGGGCTTATACTCGTTTTCTTTTTTCAATCTATCATCTCCGTTTAACATGCCAAGTCTCCTACATGGCATTTTGGAAATGAACCAAGAACAAACCCAAGTGTTTCACACACAGCTTCTTGGGCTTTCCTTAAATTGAGTTATGGCTGATCATTTCTTGCCTTTTTTAAAAAGCCATCATCTTTTGGTTTCTTTAATGGCATAACTTTCCAAGTTGGTTTTTGAAGTCAAAGAATTAGGAGCTCCCTTGGGTTTGGACCTGTGCAGATTTGGTTACTTTTGTGCTTGTTGTCACTAGCTAACTCTTGACTCTATCAGCCCATGGAGGATTACCATATGTTAATTTGGTATTACATCGGATTATGCCTTAGCTGTACATCTGTTTCATTGATTTATCTATTTGTTCAAAAAACGCTTATTGAGCATCAATGTGTGCCAGAAATTTTACTATGTTTCAGGGATATGGTACAGATACAATAGAGATGGCCCCTCCTTCCATGAAGCATGAGGTCTAGCAGGGACTATACACATTAAATGATGAATCCCTAATATAGCAGTGCCCTGCTGGGGGCTACACAGGGCTGTGGGGGACTCCTTAACTAGCCTGAGAGACAGGCCTGGGAGGGCCTCCCTTGAAGGAAGTGATAACGATGTGAGATCTGATAAAGTGAGTCAAATGAGGAGTAGGCGAATATTCCAGGAAAAACAACACCATATTCGAAGACCTGGACGTGGGAAAAATCTTGAGCATTTGAGGAACTGAAATAAAACTAATGATTGGAGAGGAGAGAGTGAGGGTGTTGAGTGCTGAGGTGGGATTGAAGCCATATGAAGGAGTTTCTTTGGTGGGATTCTGATGATAAGTGGTTACATAGTCTAGACGGTTGCTAAGTTCAGTGATGATAGTATTTTTGGACCGACCTCATTAAGCAGCAATATTTTATTGCTCTTTGGTGATTAATGAAATCTTGTCTCTGGCCAAGTAAACAGATTCTTAGCATGATATGTTTTAATTCAAGTCAAGAAGACAAAAGTACAAGTGCTAGTGAATACCTCCAGTTAATACACAGGTAGAAGAACTTGGAACTAGAGAATCTTTCCTTTGTTTGAACAGTCTTATCTGCTCTTTGTTAGTCTTCCTCTCTCTTCTACTTTTCAACTTTTTCAATTTTGTCTAAATGTTATCAAATAGAGCAAACAAAAAACCCAGCAATAGATACTGCTCCAAAGCTGTGAGACTCAGGGCAACCTCCATGCTTCAGTAGTTAAATTTTTCCTTTCAGTAGCTGCGGTTAGAATTATCTATAGTGCCAGCAAGTGGGTAGTGAGGAGTCACGATCTCCAAGACCCAACTTTCAAGGCATGTGGAACTGGGATACTATGTAAAAAGGAATTCTGGCCTTTTATTGATATGTGTTTGTTTGTGTGTGTGTGTGTGTGTGTGTGTGTGTGTATGTGTATATATATATATATAAAACAGCAACAGAAATCAGTTTATTCTATACGTGAAAAAGGAAAATTACCAGTAAGAGATAATAAGCTCCATTTACAATTTAACCCTTGACAGATATTGTTTATGCTTATCCCTTCTAGGGGATCAAGGACTCTATCTTTGGAATTTTAGAAGGGTGGGCAAACATATTAGACTTCCTGTGGAAAAGTTATAATAACTAGCACCTTTAAATTCAAAACATTTTGCTGCTGATATATGAAGGCACATCAGGGGACATTCCACCATTTAAGAAGTGTTTCTCAAAGAGTGGTTTCAAGTCTGCCTGCTCTGGAATCAGAGTGATTATTTAGAAAATACGATTTCCTGACCCCACAAAAGAACTATCAAATCCGAATCTATAGAGTGGGAGGAGGAGGAATTGGAGAAAGTCTAGTCTTTTATTTTATGTAGAATTTACAAACTTATTTTTATTAGCTAAAACCCCTAAACCTTAAGAGTAAAATGATGTAGAAAAATCAGTAAGTATAAAATATATTTATAAAAATATAATACTCTGTACAGTATCTGATATACATTTTTAATTTTATTTGATTCTTCATCATACCTAAAGAGTTTTACCTATGGATTTTTTGGTCTTATTTAAAAAGCAGAACAATTTTTTTCTTAGCAAGAAAACTACTGGTTCCCAACTGCCCAGTCCCATTCTTCTTAGGGAATCAAAATTCTCTTTCCAACCCAGATTTCTCAGTGAATTCTCCAGTATGTGTATAGCTCTCATTCTAGATATTTCGAGATCTTGAAATCACAGTCTTGTGTCTTTAGGGGAGCCTTGAAAGCCCACGTGAGCTCTCTTTTCCTAACCACAGTAGGAAGGAATAAATTGTGTCCCAACACCACTATTGGCTTACTATTGAGAACCCTTGGATCTGGTTTTTCTTTTTCTGTAGTTTAGTGTGTGCTTGTTAAAAACTATTTTGAGATAATAAAAGATACTGGCAGAGGATTTTTTATGTTAAAACCAACCTATGACAGAACTGGCCATTTGACAGCTTTGTGTTGCTAACTTGTGTATTTATAGGCTTATTTTCCTAACGTTTACACTTTTTTTGGGGCGGGGGGAGGGTCAGGTAGACGTGGCCAGAAAATTTTGCACAATGAGAAAACCTTCAGTAAAGAAGTGAATTTTGCTCAAGGAAGGATTCCCAAAGCATAGCATATTCTTGGCCATACAGAAAAGCATTCTCCCAGGACAGCGGGAAGTGTTGAGATAAAGTAGAATGAAAATGAGTGACGGGAGATCCAAATAGGTAGGAACACAGTAGAGAGCCTAGATTTTGATGAGAGAGCGGAGGGGAAGTAAGAAATAAGGTGTGAGAAGATGATCGTAGGAAAACAGGTTAGAAGAAAGCCCACTTTAGTTGAATTTAAAATGGACCAGAGAGAAACATGGTGTGAAAAGTAGCATGACTGAATGATATCTGGTGTGTGGATGGGGGCGCTGACAGAGGGAAGGTAGATTTCAGAGAGAGGAAGGGCCTTACTACAAGGTAAAAAAATGATTCTTAATTAGTAATGACTAGTGGGATTTTTAGCATAGGTGCTGTGATGAAGGGACAAATAGGAAAAAATTATACGGTTATTTTCTCATCCTTCCTAAACACTGGCCATTATAAAAAATAGCGTTTTGAGAGTTAGATGAGAGTTAGATGTTTGTGCATGGCTACTGCAGGGCCTACCAGGGCAACATCTTCTTAGGCTCAGTTACATATTTAGACTCACATGATGACTACAGGCCACCTTTGTCCCCCGCCCCCACCATCCCCATCTATACAGAGTGCCAGCAGGGCAGTACCAGGCCCTCCTCTGCCGGGGGCGGGGAGTTCTTGCAGTGGTATTTACCACTGTCCACAAAGCTATCCAGGAACCACTCTCTCGGCCCCTCACATGGAAGGAATTAAGGCCCCATCTGGTGGGTATGGAAACAGCCTTAATTTAGAAGCCTCATGTCCCACAGGAGCCAGTACCTCTTATAACAACTCCCATCACATGTTCGTTCCTAGGTCTGCCCAGTCCACATGCAACTTACCAACCAGGAGTCATTTTTATCATTAGTAATGTGTCCTGGCAACAAAGTAGACCCCATTGAAATCAGGTCAGCCAGGGGACAGAGAAAGAAAGTTAACTGAAGGTCATATTCGCATGTGGAAAGAAAAATGGTTTTGTTAACCCTTTACCCACAGATACTAAACAAGGCTCCAAAGGAAAACAGTATTAGTGGACTCCTGTTAAAATCAGTTGTTGGGGAGGTTTTGGAGTACTGGCCCAGCACAGCTGTGATAAACAAATGTTGGTGTGGAGGTTTATCACTGTGAGAGGGATTACCCCTTATCGCCTTTGCCTTCTGTCTGGGACTTTCATCTCCCCTTTGTTACTGGACTAACCTACTTAACTCAACACATCAGCTTGGATGTTACCTCTTCCAGGAAGCCTTATCTGACCACCCCCCACCCTGAATCTGGGTTAGGAACCCTTTTTGTACACTCCAGTACCACCCTTATAATTCTGCACTTTATGTTCGTCTCCACTGCACTTCAGAGCAGTTGTTCATTCTTGTATTCCCAGAACTGAGCATCATTCCCGGCACATGGTAGATGCACAGTAAATAATTATTGAATTTAATTAAGTTGAATTGATAGTTTAAAAAAAATAACTGAATTGTCCATTGGGACAAGGAAAAGAGGGAGGGAGGCCAGAGCTCACTCTTGGGCTGGGTTGGTAAAGAAAGATTATGGAATTTCAGAAGGATTTTTAAGTGTGTGTGTGTGTGTGTGTGTGTGTGTGTGTGTGTGTGAGAGACAGAG
>NC_041221.1:61227082-61229080 GCF_002837175.3 Physeter macrocephalus
TGTGTGTGTGTGAGAGAGAGAGAGAGAGAGAGAGAGAGAGAGAGAGAGAGAGAGAGAGAGAGAGAGAAATGAAGAAACAGAACATCAGTAAAATCAGTTGTGCTTTTTCATTTGGATCCTTCTTTGATAGTCTTTCAGAGGCTAAGATATAAATTATATTTTCAGTTGTTTTTGATTGTCATGTTATCAGTGAGGATTTTCCTGACCTATTTAAATTGAACCTCACCTGTAACCCAACACTTCCTATTCCCTTTCCAGCTTTACCATAGCACTTACTGCCCTCTGATATGCAATATATAATATTTATTTATCTAGTCCCCTCCCACATAGAATGTAAACTTTATAAGGGAAAGAAATTTTATTTATTTCCTGCTGTACTCCTATCACCTAGAATAGGGCTTCGGACATAGTAGGCACCCAACAAATATATATTAAGTGAATGATGATGGGAGTGGTTTTATCTGAATGCAAGTCTATGATGAGACTGAACGATATGGACCTTAGAGGTTTGTAATTTACAGAAAGGATATCCTAATTTCTATTTGCTTTATATGAATGCATCAAATGCCAAGTTCAACATCTACAGATGAAATTTGCTCTAGCATGTCTAACCTGAAAATATAAAGAAAATAAATATACATAAATGTTGCATAGTGTACTTAAGCCAAACTAGTATAAACAAAATGCAGCATGTGTACCTACAGTACTGCTGTCTCCTCTAGGTTGAGCTAGTTTGTGGCAACAGGGGAATGGCCTGTGGTCTGTGATCTAGAAAGGCCTTCATTCACATGAAGCTATAAGGCTGCTTAGTGTGCTTTACCGTGGTGCTCTCCTGGCCCACGCATCTCAGTGATCAATCAGTACTCCTGAACTTACATGGATCATGTGATGCAAGCAGGGAAATGTGGGTTCTCTGAAACCAAAGGGCTGAAACTGGTGGTTCCAATGGTCAGACCCTGCTTCACAGTCCCCATCAGGTCTGTGTAGCCAGGCTACATTCTCATTAGTTATTCCTCATAAAATCCTGCAATGTGGGTCCCCACTTCACTGATTTTTAGATAAGATAACAGGAATATAAAGGGAAACCTACCAAGAAAATTATTTTCTCTTTGAATAAATATTTTGATAATGGCGAGACCTAAAAAATAAAGATACAGGGACTTCCCTGGTGGTCCAGTGGGTAAGACTCCGCGCTCCCAATGCAGGGGGCCTGGGTTTGATTCCTGGTCTAGATCCCGAAGGCATGCCGCAACAAAGATCCCATGTGCCTCGACTAAGACCCGGCGCAGCCAAAATAAATAAATAAATAATTTTTTAAAAAAAGGTACAAATTAAAGAGGGCTTATGGTTTCATGTGTATTGTTTCCACTCTCTTGAAATGAATTTCTCTCTCTTAGTGTTAGGCAACACTTTGAGTTTTTTCATATCAAGATAACTGCTGTTCAGAAACATTGAAAATAGAGAAAATTTTTGAAGAAATGTAAGTTAGATGTATAGGCTGCTTCTGACCTATTTGCTTTCTGTCAAATTCTCTTTCAGTCTGGATGGGCCCGCTTCCAGGTGTTCTGCATTTTTTTCACATGACAATTTCTGTTGCCTTTATCCATGCCTGCAGGGTTTTGCTTTCTTCCTTTCCTTTGTTCACATAGCATTTGTTGAGTGACTTCCATACCAGCCACTGAAGTTACGTGACTGCCATCTTCTGATCACAGGACTTAGACATTGTTGGCAGATAGACCTGTCAGGTACACTTGTCCTTACTGCTAAGTTCAAGAGGGAAATCAGGCATCAGCCTCACACTGATACTTTTGAACACATGACAGATGTCTGGTAATCCTCGTGGAGGATAGCTAATTAAGATAGGAGGGTCACGTATATATGCTGTCTACAAGAGACCCACTTCAGACTTAGGGACACATACAGACTGAAAGTGAGGAGATGGAAAAAGATATTCCATGCACATGGAAATCAAAAGAAAGCTGGAGTAGCAATACTCAT
>NC_041221.1:61229770-61231910 GCF_002837175.3 Physeter macrocephalus
GAAGAACAAAAAAACCCCCAAAGTTAGCAAAAGGAAAGAAATCATAAAGATCAGATCAGAAATAAATGAAAAAGAAATGAAGGAAACAATAGCAAAGATCAATGAAACTAAAAGCTGGTTTGAGAAGATAAACAAATTTCATAAACCATTAGCCAGACTCATCAAGAAAAAAAGGGAGGGGGAAGACTCAAATCAATAGAATTAGAAATGAAAAAGGAGAAATAGCAACTGACACTGCAGAAATACAAAGAATCATGAGAGATTGCTATAAGCAACTCTATGCCAAGAAAATGGACAACGTGGAAGAAATGGACACATTCTTAGAAAAGCACAACCTTCTGAGACTGAACCAGGAAGAAATAGAAAATATAAACAGACCAATCACAAGTACTGAAATTGAGGCTGTGATTAAAAATCTTCCAACAAACAAAAGCCCAGGACCAGATGGCTTCACAGGCGAATGCTATCAAAATTTAGAGAAGAGCTAACACCTGTCCTTCTCAAACTCTTCCAAAATATAGCAGAGGGAGGAACACTCCCAAACTCATTCTATGAGGCCACCATCACCCTGATGCCAAAACCAGACAAAGATGTCACAAAGAAAGAAAACTACAGGCCAATATCACTGATGAACATAGATGCAAAAATGCTCAACTAAATACTAGCAAACAGAATCCAACAGCACATTAAAAGGATCATACATTATGATCAAGTGGGGTTTATCCCAGGAATGCAAGTATTCTTCAATATACACAAATCAATTAATGTGATACACCATATTAACAAATTGAAGGATAAAAGCCATATGATCATCTCAATAGATGCAGAAAAAGCTTTCGACAAAATTCAACACCTATTTATGATAAAAGCCCTCCAGAAAGTAGGCATAGAGGGAACTTTCCTCAACATAATAAAGGCCATATATGACACACCCACAGCCAACATCATTCTCAGTGGTGAAAAAATGAAACCATTTTCACTAAGATCAGGAAGAAGACAAGGTTGCCCCCTCTCACCAGTATTATTCAACATAGTTTTGGAAGTTTTAGCCACAGCAATCAGAGAAGAAAAAGAAATAAAAGGAATCCAAATTGCAAAAGAAGAAGGAAAGCTGTCACTGTTTGCAGATTACATGATACTATACATAGAGAATTCCAAAGATGCTACCAGAAAACTACGAGATCTAATCATTGAATTTGCTAAAGTAGCAGGATACAAAATTAATGCACAGAAATCTCTTGCATTCCTATAAATGAATGATGAAAAATCTGAAAGAGAAATTAAGGAAACACTCCCATTTACCATTGCAACAAAAAGTATAAAATACCTAGGAATAAACCTACCTAAGGAGACAAAAGACCTGTATGCAGAAAACTGTAAGACACTGATGAAAGAAATTAAAGATGATACAAACAGATGGAGAGGAATAAACCTACCTAAGGAGAATAAACCTACCTAAGGAGACGAAAGACCTGTATGCAGAAAACTATAAGACACTGATGAAAGAAATTAAAGATGATACAAACAGATGGAGAGATATACCATGATCTTGGATTGGAAGAATCAACATTGTGAAAATGAGTCTACTACCCAAAGCAATCTACAGATTCAGTACAATCCCTGTCAAACTACCACTGGCATTTTTCACAGAACTAGAACAAAAAATTTCACAATTTGTATGGAAACGCAAAAAACCACGAATAGCCAAAGAAATGTTGAGAAAGAAAAACAGAGCTGGAGGAATCAGGCTCCCTGACTTCAGACTATACTGCAAAGCTACAGTAATCAAGACAGTATGGTCCTGGCACAAAAACAGAAATATAGATCAATGGAACAGGATAGAAAACCCAGAGATAAACCCACGCACATATGGTCACTTTATTTTTGATAAAGGAGGCAGGAGTATACAATGGAGAAAAGACTCCCTCTTCAATAAGTGGTCCTGGGAAAACTGGACAGCTACATGTAAAAGAATGAAATTAGAGCACTACTTAACACCATACACAAAAATAAACTCAAAATGGATTAAAGACCTAAATGTAAGGCCAGACACTATAGAACTCTTAGAGGAAAACATAGGCAGAACACTCTATGACATAAATCACAGCAAGATCCTTTTTGACTCACCTTCTAGAGAAAT
>NC_041221.1:61238326-61310465 GCF_002837175.3 Physeter macrocephalus
AGAGTGGCATGGACATATATATACTACCAAATGTAAAATAGATAGCTAGTGGGAAGCAGCTGCATAGCACAGGGAGATCAGCTCAGTGCTTTGTGACCACCTAGAGGGGTGGGATAGGGAGGGTGGGAGGGAGGGAGACTCAAGAGGGAGGGGATATCGGGACATAGGTATATGTATAGATGATTCACTTTGTTATACAGCAGAAACTAACATACCATTGTAAAGCAATTATACTCCAATAAAGGTGTTAAAAAAAAAAGATAGGTGGGTCAGCTTAGAGAATCCTCCCTCTGATTGGTCACCTCCCACGGTCGCTTGGTGTACACACAGCACAATCCCAGGGGGCGCCGTTTACACAGAAGGCAGTGGGAATTTGGTCGTCCGGGGCTGTGCCCCACAGAAGCTGGGCTCTCCCAGAGGTAGGCTTGGAGGTGAAAGTGCAAATGTGTATTGGGGAAGTACAGAGAATACCAGTAGGGAATTAGGGGATGATACAGAGAAGGGAAGGGACTTCCCTGCTGGCGCAGTTGTTGGGAGTCCGCCTGCCAATGCAGGGGACATGGGATCGAGCCCTGGTCCAGGAAGATCCCACATGCCATGGAGCAACTAAGCCTGTGCGCCACAACTACTGAGTCTGTGCTCTAGAGCCCATGAGCCACAACTACTGAGCCCACGTGCCACAGCTACTGAAGCCTGCATGCCTAGAGCCCATGCTCTGCAACAGGAGAGGCCCCTGCAATGAGAAGCCTGCGCACTGCAGCAAGGAGTGGCCCCCACTCGCTGCAACTAGAGAAAGCCTGTGTGTAGCAACGAAGACCCAACACGGCCAAAAATGGATAAATAAATTAATTTATAAAAAAAGAAGACTATAGAGAAGGGAAGGCAATAATATAGGGTGTGCTACCATGCCAGCTACCACAGTGGACAACTGGAGCTTCATCCTGTGGGGAACTCTGGGAAATGGTGGAAATACACGCCTCAGAATGAACCCATCTGGGGGCCAGGGAGTTGTGGGGTTTATATAACAACTCCATATAGTGATTGGTTGAAGGTATTAATTCCCTGGCCCTCTGGTCTGTTGCATGTGGGCAGGGAAGGTTTCTGGTGAAAAGATCCCTAAGGTGAGAGATACAGGTAATAGCATCTGGATGTCACTTGAGTGCAAACATCCATAGGGATGGGAGGGGCGTATACAGCATCTCTACCAGCAGCCTTGCATTCTGGGTCTGGAAGTGACACAACCAGCAACTCTCTTTTCTATCCATTGAAAAATGAGGATGAAACTCTTAATCTGATGTCGATGAAACAGTATGAGCAGAGTGAATAAGTGCTGTTGGGAGTTTAACACTTCCTGGGTTTCAATCCCATCTTTGCCCCTTATATAGTTTACCTGTGTAATTTTGTCAATTTCTATAACCTCTCTATGCTTCAGTCTCCTCATTTACAGAATTGGTACAATAAAGTGGTTGTGAGGATTAAATTAGGTGATATAAACAAAACACTTAAACATATCAGGTTGTTAGTGTCAGAGACGAATAAGTGAGTCTGCTCTCATATAATTTAGATTTTAATGGGGAAAATACTTGAGCAATCATATTATCTTAATATAACATGATAAAATTTAGGATAGTGGCAGGCACAAAGTATTTTGAAAGCAGTTAGCACACCCTGAGGAATCAGAATGACTTCCCGAGAGAGGTGATGACTAAACTAGACAAGAGGGACTGGATGAAGAGAGAGACCTGTTACGTGAAGGGAATCATTTGTTCCATGTAAAGGAATGTGTACCCCACTCACCTTTTTCTCATTTGAGTTGTGTGGGATGCAGAGCCTGAGGAGTGAGCTTAGGCCATTCCTTAAAAGAATTAGCACCTAACAACCTATGTGAATGCAGGCAAGTCCCTCATCCTCTCCAAGCCCTCGGCTCCCCATCAGACCATGAGGGACCCTGCATAGTGATAAGGGCTATGGCTCTGGCCAAGCAGGCACCTTTAGAAGCTTTGGTTTTGTGGGTGGTTGTATGGCTGCTGCATCCCACAGTTCAGAGGGTTTGTGCTGGGAGTGCCTGCTCCCTCCCATGCTTCCCATATGGAGTTCTCAGCTCTTTGCCAAATTTCTCCCAGCTCCTTGGTACAGAGGCTGCCACAGCCTGGTCCCAGATGGGCTGTGCTTTAGAATTTGGCTTTTTGGGGTACATTCTCCGGTTCGGGCCTGTGATGTGTTCTTGCTTATGTGGTTTCCATCAGTGCCTGCTGGGATTTGGCTGGCAAACCCCCAGCCCAGACTCAGGAGAGAAGACAATGGGAGCCCCTCACAGGACTGCCCCAAAGTGTGGAAGGACCATGCTGTCTGTGTCTTGGGTCTCAGATGAGGTCTTTAATGCATGATTTGGTATCAGAACTTGGCTTTTGGTATTTGAGAGGTAGCACAGCCTTCAAAACATCACATCAGAGGATGTAACTTTCAACTCTGTGACCTCCCTTTCCACTGTGAAGGTTAATACTTAAGAGCTTGGATAATTTAGTTTAGAGGGAGGAGTTAATATAGTTGCTTCTCTACCCAAGAGGACTAAGATAGCAAAATGAGTTTCAATGCAACTTAGCTGGTCAAATGATTGTGTTAAGACCCACGGAAGTCACCTGGTTTTTCCACCTCAGCTGACCATTTGTAAGGAAGCTACCTGCTCTCATCAGATCATTTCTCTCTCTAATCACTTATGTCCATCATATCATAGAGAAGCAAACTACTTATCAGTTAGGACTTAGTTCTCAGTTAAAGTAGTAGTAAAATCAAAACAGCAATAGCTTAAACAAGGCAGGAGTTTGCTCTCTTATCTCACTCTCATATTTCTTTCTCATATTAATGTCAGGATGTAGGCTGTCCAGGGTAGCATGGCTGCTTTATGCCACAAAGTCTGTAGGCACCCAGGCTTCTTCTGTCTGTGGCTCTGCCATGCAGGACCTCCACGGCCAGGGTTATCTCATCGTCCAAGATGACTGCTCCTGTTCCTGCCATCATGTCCACAATCTAGTGAGTAGGACGAAGCAAAGTATGAAAGACTGCATGATACCTCTCACAGGTCCCTTCCTGGAAGTTGCATATGCCTCTTTCCCTTAAATACCATTGGACAGAAATCAATGGTTTGGTCCTGCCTAGCTGCAAGGAAGTCTGGGAAATGTAGTCTTTTTTTCCTGGGTGGCCACATGCCCAGCTGGAATTTGAGGGTTCTGTTACTCAATGAGGAAAGAGAGAGACTATATTAGGGGACAACTGGCCGTTTCTGTCAATAACTGGATTGGACTCTTTACAGTGGTTTGTGATCTTGGGCACAGAACTACAATTTTTTGAGCCTCAGTTTTCTTATCTGGAAAATCACTATAATAATATTACCTCATTGAGTTTTTGCAAGGATAACACAAAATTAAATAATGTAATGTTTGTCAAAATGCTCTGTCAACCAGAAAAACCATACAAGACATTATTAGGCAATAATTTGTTTTTTACATTTAAAAAATAAATTTCTCTCATGAAAATGGACAAAAGGAGGAGCACGGTAAACACATTTTGAATCAAATAGAAATTACTTTGGAGACAGAGGCTGATCTAGGGGAAAATGTGGAGTTTCATCTTGTGAAATCAGGCAGAAACTCTCAAAGGCAAATATTCAAATGCGAGTTTTCAATTGCAAATAGAAAGATGGTGTGTTCCACTCATAAGGAGTTTCCTTTGGTATTTCAGCATCATTAGCCTCAGCTCAAATCTGTAACAGGAGAGGCACTCATAACAACAAGTAGTAATGAAATCTTCAAAGAGTTTATACAACAGAAAGGCTTTATTTGAATTAGGGGAGAGGGTCTTAAAAAAAGCCCAAATCCATTTGCCTATTTTGCCTAATAAGGTAATACTTTATAGCACATGATGCAGTGCTCTGGGAAAAGAATCAGCGTTTTTTTTCTCTTTATTTTAATGGGACCTGATGTAATAGGAATGGACTGTAGTTAATATTGCATATAATTATTTATTAGACTTGTAAACACCTCCTATTGCCAAGACCCCTGGGCATATGGACAAAGTTGGAATATTAGGTAGTAAATAGAAGCCGACTTAGCAAACACAGTTGCAAGGTCATTCTGTTAGTGGGCTCAATGGAAACACTGGCTCTTTTGAGGCCAGAAGTAGACAAACTCTCTGGGGAGAAAAATGACCAGGTTAGAGGCAATGGCCTCTTCTTTGGCCTGTGTTATTGTTGGGAACCACACTTTGCTGGAGTGAGGAGGTCTCCACAGTTCTTTGTGCCCATAGTGTATGGGCCTTTGCCATGCTGGTCACTGAAATCACAGTGCAGCTCACAGAGGGGCTGATTCCATGACCCATGGACCCAGGGAATCACCTGAAGTACAGTTTTCTTGTTTTACGCGGAAGGAGCTGGAGGTGGGGAGAGTAAACTGTCCTCTGATTTTCTTGTCATATAGAAACAGCCACAGTAACAAAGACGTGCTTAAAATAAACCTTGAATCAGGCATATTTGGACACAAATCCAGATTCTGCCAACTAATATCTAGATGTTTTGGAGTAAATTACCTATATTTCTGAATTCTGCCAGGTTATTTTGAGGATGAAAACAAGATGTAGTAGACACTCAATAAATGCATCTGAGAGCTAGCTAAGGGATATCATAAAGAAGAAGGTCAAATACACTTGACTTATAGTTCCTTCTCTACCCAGTGAAGCAAATGGGGCCTTATACTAAGCATGGTCACGTCCTCAAATTTTGAGTTTTGAAGGCACCGTTATTTGTCCAGAGCATTCTAACTCAGTGAAAGAGGTAGGTTTATAAACTAAAACATTATTTATGGGAAAAAAGTCTCTCTGACCTAATTTCTTTACTTTCCTTAATCTATTTCACCTTCAATTTTGGATATTTCAGACAGTAGCCTTCAGTGCCACTTTGATGCAACTTTATCATAATACACAAAACTTAAAACTAATGCTTCACATTTCTGAGACCGTTAAGAACACAGTTTTATTGGTCTCAATGATATAATAGAAGAATTACAAAATAAACATTTGTAGAGACCTCTGTAGTTTATAAAGTATTTTCATTTCCCAACACCCTGTATAATAGGTCAGGGAGATACTATTCTTTTTCTCAGATAAGAAAATGGAAGCTCAGAGGTTGAGGAGCCCGTCTTGGGTCACCTAAATGGAATGGCCGTGCTGTGGTCGTAATTAGGTTTCCTGTGCCTCAAGTTCATGTTGACAGCCTATTGTACTCAAGTCTGTGAAAGCCCCATTTCAATAGATCCAGGAGGACATTTGAGTCATTTCCCATAAAGATCAACCTTTACCTTTGGAATTGCTTAGGCCAACTTTTGTTTCATATGCATGTGTTGCTTATCACAATGTCTGTGTTTCTATTGCTCATTTCTCTGAGAAAATCCAGGCACATTCCAGACACTCAAGTCTAATCAGCTCCGATAGCAGGGAAGCAGGATTGGACAACCATGGGGGTTATTTGGAGTGTTCCCAGAGGCTGTGGGGTAACCTGTTCATTTCTGGCATTCCTGGAACAAGAATGAGCCTCAGTCACCTGCCATCTTAGGCGTTCTAGGTACTTGACTGCTTGTCCCCTCTCCTTAGAATCATGCTCACATGCCCCTGCTGCTGACCTCTTGGCTGTCCTCGCTTTTGTGCCTAACTTCTCAAAAAAGTAGTACACACCTGCAAATTCTAATTCCTCTGCTTTTATCTTTAACCTGTCGACCTGGCATTTGCTTTTTTTTTTTTTTTCCTGGCATTAGCTTTGATCTTCCCTCTAACTTATTCTCTCCAAAGGTCACCTCCAATATGAAGATCTTTATATGTTTTCTCAGGTTTCTTTCTCCTTCACTTAAACTTGGCTGCATTCCTCTTCTTGAAACTCTCTCTCTCTTAAATCTCCTGCTCTGGTTCTCTTTCTAGCTCTCCAGATACCATTTTCTCTCCTTTCCTCTTCTCCCTTTCCTTCCCTTCCTTTTCTTCCTTCCTTTCTTTCTTCCTCCCTCCCTCCTTCCCTCCCTCTCTCTCTCGCTCGCTCTCTTTCTTTCTCTCTCTCTCTCTCCTCCCTCCCTCCCTCCCTTCTTTCCTTCCTTCCTTCCCTCCCTCCTTCCTTCCTTCCTTTCTTCCTCCCTCCCTCCCTTCCCACTCCAGCATCATTTTCTTCTTACATTCCACGACAGTGGGTTTAACCCATAGTCCTCTAAGCTTTATTCACGTTTCCCTCTTACATACAGTTGCTTCTGTGATTTCATCTCTGACCCCAATTTTGAATGACTCCCAAACCCAAGGCTCAAGTTACATGTTCTTTCCTTGGCTTCCGCCTCTAATCTCCAGATGCCTATGGCACAGCTTTACCTATGCATCCAGCCACCACCTTAAACTTAAGTCTAAACATTGACTCTTCCTGATCCCTCCCAGGCGTCTTCATTTCTGTTGGTGGTGTCATTCCTCAATTCACCAAAAGTCAATGTTTTGTATTATTTTGGGCTATTCCTTTTTCTTCCTCCAAATGCGACATCAAAACTCTTTCTTCCTAACACCTCTCACACCCACATCCCACTTTTCTGTTCCCAATGCCATTGTCATGGTTCAGACTGCCTCTGTTGCAATGAATAATCTGTCTTTCTTTGGTTTCTACAAACTGGATGCTGTAGGATGCTGTACCATCCTACATGTTGTTGCCCCTGACTAGTTCTCTTTTATTTTCATTTGATATGATTTATCTCTATGCTTTGAGCTGCCACTTCCCTACCATATATTGTTCTATGCACTTCTTCATCCAATTTAAAAAAGGAAAGAGTTATAATATAACTCAAACAGAAACCAGTTTGCTCTCTCAGGAAAGCCATAGACTCCCATAAATTTTAACGGGGTCTTCGCTTCCTGATGCCCTCCCCTATTTGGGTTGAATGCAGGTGGTAAGGAAAACGAAATCATCTGTTAGTCTTCTCTTCCTGTGTTGTGGTTTCTCTGGGCTGATTCCCTGGTTGGAAGAACTGGCTCCCGCAGTGAGGTTTGATGTGCTGTCTCCGGGCTGTGGTTGTTCCATATTAGACTTGAATGTATGCACTGCTCAGCCTCCCAGACATGGTTTGCAAAATTCTTTATTGTTTTTCCCTCTGGGGAGCGATAAGGTATAATGTTCCTTATTGATTTTGGAACTGTTTCTACAATACAAGCAAACACTTATCTGAAAAACCTTGTACTAATCACAGAAAAATGTGAACATGTGGGTCCTGGAGTGTAAGAATTTCCATAGCTATAGGTCTGTGGAGAGTTTTCTTCTTATTATTCAGGGTTCTGTTAAAAATAGTTCTCTCAATGGAAAGTGAACAATGCAGAAACAGGATATTGGAACTCTTTCTGCATTAATTCTCGTGGTAGCTTAAGATTAGAAAAACCCTTGCCTGCTATATCTCCCTGTAGGTGACTCAAACCCTAGATTTCCTTGGTTGCTGAGTGTTGAAACTTAACTGAACTTCTAGCCCAATAGCCTTAAGAAGACTCTGAGGGACTTCCCTGGCGGCCCAGTGGTTAGGACTCTGCGCTTCCATTGCAGGGGGAATGGGTTTGATCCCTGGTCGGGGAACTAAGATCCCGCAGGCAAAAAAAAAAAAAAAAGGGGACATTTCTGGCTGCAGGGCACAAAGATTGTTGGTGACAGCCTGGACAGATGTCCTCCCCCACCCAGCTGCCCCCCCTTCCCCACATCGTGTCGCGCCCTTGGTTCTAGTGTTTGCTTCCTGCTTGAGTGAAGAGATTTAAGTGAAATCCAGTGGGCCCACCCTCAGACTTGCAGGGCCCAGGACGAGAGTCCAAATAGAAGCCCATATATCTTATGTCTAAATGGTGAAAGTTATAAGTCAAGCTACAAAATGTTAAATAAAATATGTTCTATCTTTCTATCTTGACAAACATATCTTAATAATGAACTGGAAGGCCAGGTTTAAATTTTGACTTTTCAAAATCTTCAAAGTCTGGTTCCCAGACATCACCCATCCTTTTCCCTTCCCAGCATCAACTCCAGCAAGCACCAGGAGGGGCCTGGAGTGCCCACATCTGAGTTCTTTCCACTCTCCCCTTCAGTTAGCTGCCCCTGGGGCTTATGTGGCATTTGCCAGCTATGCAACGCATTCTCAGTAGAACAGACCTGGGAGGAGACCCTCACAGGCCCAGCAAGCAGGCTTGGGGATGTTTGAGCAAGAAATCCCAGGATCCTCAGCACCCAGAGATTGGTCTAGAAGCGGGATGTGAGTGCCCCTTGGCCATGAAGACTCCTTATCCCGTGGAAAGTGGTTATAGCCACAGTGGGTGTCCAAGGCAGGACTCCGCTTGCTTGGGTCTAGGAGAAGCACTGAAATGTGTCAAAAATCTGGGAAACACCATTTGGAGGCTCTTTCACTCTGACTTCATGTCATCTGTTAGGGGTGGCTCCCACCTGGTATAGAGAGCACACGAACCCCTCGGACAAGCCTTCAACTATATTATTGACCTGAAATACCCCCATCCTGTATTTCCTTGTGCTAAGTTTTGCCCTCCAGCGTCACTGCTAGGCGTCCATGTAACCCCGGTACAATTTCAGCCTTTGAGAATCAGCTGTCTGTTATGGTTCAGTGCCAGTTCCAGAGGATGCCGTGCAGTAGAAAGGTAGAGAGTCCTAGGCTTCCTTTCAATTCTCTCTTGCTTCCCAGATGTCCCCTGCACGCCCACCCCCTCCTGCGCCGACTGTCAGATGCCTCTTCTCTCATGTCTCTTTTGTCTCCTTCACCCTGCCCCCTTCCTCTTGCTTTCTGTATTTTGAAAATACCACCCCCTTCCCAGACTTTTCTTTTTACCTCTTTCTTCAGTCATCAAAACTCTGTTTCCTTCAGAAAAGCTGTGTTAAGTGTATGAAAAAATTTCAAATTAATCCGAAAGAAAAATTGGAAAGGTGAAGAAGTTCACCTTTAAGCACCAGGCTGCCTTTGTCCACCTTTGTGTTGTCCCTATTCTCCCTTCTCAAAATCAGCTCTCAGGAAAGAATCCTAATAGATCATATGCGCATCTCTGATGCGGAAGAAAAGACCTGAATTCTTCCAAAGTGCGTGCCGCTCTGGGGCTGGGGAGTAGTATTTTAGGGCACTTGAAAAGGCTTTTGTCTTGAGGTGGTGGAGTCCCACCTTCAGGAGTGAGTCTACATGTCCTGAGGGACACTTTGTAGGAAGAGACTGTAACGGCAACAGTTTATGCCCAGTTTGTGCAAATTGGGATTGTCTTCCATTTAGGCAGGGAAGCGAAATGCATGGAGGCTTCTATGGAGACTGAGCACAAAGTGTCGAAGAGCCTGTTCCCAACTGTTTAGACACGGCTACTCCCTCCCTTGCATCGCACCTCCTCCCTCCACCAACACTGACTTCTGCAGTGGATGCAGCGTATGCATGCAGTCACGGGCTCTGATATGGTGCGTCTGTGTTCTCTGCCGTGCCTCCTTTCAGAACTGATCAAAAGGATAGAAAACATAAAGGTTATCTTTTCTTTCTGATATAAACAATCCATCTGTGGCTGCAGGAAAGGGGGCTGGAACTTGCGGCCTAGGTATTAATCACACTGATAGTTTTCTTTCAGCACAAACGCCATTTTAGGCCTGTGGAGAGAGAGGCCAGGAAATGCTCTTAAAGTAACTGGGACACGTGTGTGTGTGTGTTCATGAATGTTACCAACTGAAATGGTATGCAGCTCTCTTTCTGTAGTTCTTACAATGCAGTTGAAGTTACTCCTTCACATTCTCCAGGGAAGAAATTGAGAGATAATTTTAAGTATTGATACGACAGAAGTCTTGAAGATGTGCATGGTGTTTGAACTTTGGCAAAATATTTTTCCTTGGAGGAAACTTTGAAGGCTGAATGGTTGTGGATAGAGTTCAGGTTTTGAAGTTAGATCTGGTTTAAATGTTTCCCCGTGTGCGGGGCTGGCTTGCTTATTCTCTCTGATCCTATTTATTTATCTGTAAATGTAATGATAACTTTCAAATCTTTCTGGGTTACTATGAGGATTAAATGAAAAGAATTTATGTGAATTGTATGGCAGGGAGTTGATAATAAAATTTAGAGCCCTTCTATGGCCAGAGACTGCTTTTGCCCAACCAATTTTCATATCCCCTTTTTGTTTAGTACCAGAACCCTGATTTCATTCAGATGGCAGTGTGCTCCTTAATGAGGCCACATTTCCCAGCTTCTTTGGCTGCTAGATATGGTCACGTGACTAAGTTCCAACTAATGAAGTGTAAGAAGTTGTTGGCTGGGAATTCTGGGAAAGTGCCTTAAAAGGGAGACAATCAACTAATGCAGGCTTTTAAAAATCTTTAACTCCCCACTTCCCCTGGAAAGTAGACATGATGGCTGGAGTTGCAGCAGCCATCTTGGATCATGAGGCAACCTTGAGGGTGGTACAAAGGATTGTAGAGAAAGATAGGTATCTGGATCCCTAATGATAGTGTTGAGCTGTAGTACCAGCCGAGGACTGCCTACCTCTACCTCTTTTTTTTTTAAATTCGTGAGCTAAAGAAATTTTTATCTTGTTGAAGCATCTCTTATTTTTGGTCTCTCTTATTAAGCAATGGAGTGCAATTCCTAAAACACCTTTCCTTTATGCCCATATGCTCTTATTTAATCCTCACATTTATCCTGAGAGTTAGTATAGTTCTTCCTATTTTACAGACAAAGATACTTAAGTGGAGGGAGTTAAATATTTTGTCACACATCACGTGGCTATTTTGTGCCACTGCTGATTTCTGACTCTATTTATTGTACTTTCTACTATGAAGGGTGATCTTGGGTTTTCCCCAGATCCTTCTCTTCTAGGTCTTATTGGCAGTATGGCATAATGGCTAAGAATTCAAACTCAGGAGGTAGATTACCCAAATTTGAATCCTGGTTCTGCCATTTATAGCTGGGAGACTTACATGCAAGTTGCTTGATCTCTCTGTGCCCCAAATTCTTTTCTGTAAAATGGGGATAACCATAACCTCACAGGGTAGGTATCAGGATCAAAATGAGTTAATGTAAGTAAAATGCTTAGAACAGTGCCTGGCATATAGAGAGAACTATTAAGTGTTAGCTATAATCATTCCTTTTTTTCTACAGCATGCAGACACAGTCACTCACTGGATGCAAAGCCTCTGTTAGGACCATAGCTGATGTTTGAATGATTTACCATTATTTCTCTCCGTGTTACAGGCTGTGGGTATTCTTAGCTAATTCAATCCTTAGCTAATCCTGAGACCTTCCTGAGTGCACATGGGTGCAAGTGAAGGCTCCATATAATGGCACCACTGAAGGCCTGGGGGACCCAGGAATCCCTGGTGGTATGAAGTGAAGTCTGTTATGCAAGACATGGGAAGAGGGGCTGGTAGGACTCTGGGTGGAGAGTACCAGGGCATGGGAGACTAAAAGCCAAGTAGAGAGTAGAGGCTCAAAAAATTATGTTGATATCTTGAGGAAGAAAAAGATGTTCTTGGCTAGAGGCAGCAGAGGGAAAAAAAAAAAAGAGAGGATTAGAAATAGCAGGAAAATCCTCCAGCCTGGTGATCATCCAGATGATAAGTCCTTGGGGTTTAAAATTATACCAACCTGACATGTAAAGCAGGAAGGATTAAGTGAACAACGGTTTCTTGTGGGTGCATTATCTAAAAATATTACTTTATATATATATATATATATATATTTGTCATCTGACAATGAAGACCGTGATGAAGCTTCAGAGGAAGTGGCAGAGCAGAGAAGAGAAGGCGGTTAGAGGATGATCCACTACTCAGCACTTGTTCCTCTGTGAGCCCTCAGGGAGGACTTGGCCAATCCATCCCATGTAGCCCTGCCCCAGGTCCACCTCCTCCTGAGATGTTAAAACTCAGTAAGATTTCTAGATGTCTGTTACTCTCCTTTGTTGATTGCTGTCGAGGCCTTCTGTCAGTTTCCTCCTAGAATTTGCTATAAAACTCTTAAATTAAAGCAGGCCTCTGCACTTGTCATCATGGTCAGTCAGGAAAAGGTGGCAAAGACCCTCCCGGTCAGCAGGCTGAGGGGAGCATGGAGACTGATGGTGACGGGCAGCAGGCCTGGCCCTGGGGTTTGTCTAGAGGGGAGCGGGGCCAGGTGCAGACGTGATCCGGGGGCCTGAGAGCAGAAAGGCTGGTGAGGTTCTCCTCCACTCCCCCTGCCTTGTTTGCCGAGCCACACAGGCAAATTTTTTTTCTCTTCTACCTCGGTTATTTATTTATTTATTTATTTATTTTTTGCGGTACGCGGGCCTCTCACTGTTGTGGCCTCTCCCGTGGCGGAGCACAGGCTCCGCACGCGCAGGCTCAGCGGCCATGGCTCACGGGCCCAGCCGCTCCGTGGCATGTGGGATCCTCCCGGACCGGGGCACGAACCCGTATCCCCTGCATCGGCAGGTGGACTCTCAACCACTGAGCCACCAGGGAAGCCCTACCTCGGTTTTAAGTTCCGCTGAAGTTCACTGTCTGCCATAAAGGGGACACCTCTGTTTTCAGTGGGCTGTGTGTGGCCACTTGGTGGGCAGGAATAAACTTAATATACTTGGCCACTGCGTATTAAACCCCTTGTTTTTGTTTTTGAAAGGTTCAGCGCTTTCCTTTTCCCTGCCCCCAGCCTCTAAGTCCCATGGTGGTGTCGTGTGTCTTACACAGCCGCTCTCGCTCTCTCAGAGGGAGCACGTTAGGTATGAGTCAGCCCAGATGGGACTGGAGGTGGAGGTGCCTGGAAGTGTTTCTTACCAGCTCCTGGGCGCTGCCCCAGGTCCTACTGGTGGAGGTAGCCCAAGGCAGGTGGGGATCACTGTCCACAGGAAACAGTGAAGGAAGACTTTGGGAACCACAAGGAATGGGGCATCGGTTGCCAAGAAAATTCAGATCCCCCGGTGCTTAGCATTGCCCTTTTCTTCCCCCAACATCTTGGGGAGTTTGCCTCAGTTCAAAGCTGGTTTAAAGTATCGTAGGACAACCCCCCTTGTTTATCCCATCTAAGTGGCTCCTGGATCCATTGGAAAAGAACTCTCCGAGGATGTCTTTGTTAGTCACATAAATAACTTTGCGCTGTTGTGTGTGTATGTGCATACAGAACTTGTCTAAAAGATCTTTCAACCCCCAGGATATCGCCAGGGAGTTTCTTAGATAACCACACAGGCGTTTGGGAGAGACGCCCTGGAGATTTAGTGTCCTCAGGGCCCAGAGCAGCTCAGTGGCAGCCTCTTCTGTGATACGAAGCGGGTGGGGGGGAAGGACACGAATCTGAATCCCCAGATGAACCCCCTCCTCCCCCCGCCTCCCCGCATTGCTCACATCTTCCTTCCTGAGGCAGCCACGGCAAGTCACTGTGCAGGAGCCACTGTGCTTAATATCTGTTTTAACTCCTTTCGGTTGGGAAGCTATTGGTTGGTTTAAGTTGTCAACCGTTGTGTAATAAACCCCCTAAACAGAGCAGCTTAAAAGAACAATCATCACTGAGTTTGCTCCTGAACTTGCAGCTTGGCCGGGGCTTGGCAGGGGCAGCTCATCTTGCCGCACGCACTGTCATTCGGGGGCATTTGAAAGCTGGAGGTGACCTGCTGGCTGGGGGCTGGAGCTATCTGAAGGCTCGCTCACATGTCTGGCACTTAACCCTGCCTGTGGCTGGGACGTTAAGTTGGAGTGATCAGCCGAAACACCTGCACGTGGCCTTTCCATGCGGCTGCTGCCTTTCTCACAGCGTGGCGGCTGGGTTCCAAGAGTGAGCGTTCCAAGAGCAAGGCAGAAAAGGCACGGCATTTCTATGACCTGGCCTCAGATGTCAGTTACCACCATACTCTTTTGGTCGAGGTAATCCTTATTCAATTCCTGGAAACGTTCTTCTTTGACATTCTTTTAATAATATTACTTCTAATTTACTTGTTCTGGTCTCTTGTGAAAGAGAACTAATCATCCTTGTATTGGGGTGCTTTCGTCACCCATACAGATTCTTTCCCCTTTCAGTATTTTTCTTCTCTTTGTCATTATGCTCTGCATCTGGGTGAAATTCTTGTTTATCTTCTACATATGATTTAATTTTCTGCGTTCTCAATGCTGCTCTTTTAAAGATTGATTTCAATTCTGCTGTAGTATTTTTATTGCATCCTTTTCTTAACTCTGCAGGCTTCTTTTTAACTTTTTTTATGTCTAGTCCTTTCATCCTTTTATTTCTTAAAATTAAGGGTTTGTGTTAATTTTATTAACAAAGAAAGCAACTGCTGTCTAATTTTTTTTTAAACAGTAAATCTTTTTTTTAAATTTAAATTTAAAGATTTACTACCACATTGCTTTCTTCTACCTCTTTTGTACTATGTCTACCTCTTTCTTTCATGCTGCAGAATACTTTCATGGTCCCTATGTTTTTTGTTTTGTTTTTTTGTTTACTCATCCTTGAATGAGAAGAGGACTATTCCAGCATAGTAGTTACTCTAAAAAGGATGGCTTTGTTTGTTTGGGTCCTGTCACATCCTTCTGGATGCAGTTAGATTCATCCTCCCTTATGTTCAGCTCAGGGGCTGGTGCTTTTAGATGATGTTTGTAGTGATCTAGTGGACTGGGGAGAAGCTGGAGGGACCTGACAACCTGAAGCATCACAGTGAGGAAAATTCATCTCTGTGAATTTTATTTTCTGTGCCGCGGAAGTTGCTACACCCATTGCCAGGTTTCTGCAACCAGACTTCACCTATGGGCATGAGTTGGCACCCATGGGTATCACCTCTGTTCTGGAGCAACTGGCCAGTAAGTTGAAGAAGGTGCTGATGAAAGGAGGATGGAGAGACCGAGTCCATGGATCAAGAGGAACCCCATGCAGAGAACTCTCTCCTGTTTCCACTGGCAGGCTTTCGGTTTGGTGTGTCTGTGTTTGCTCTTGGGCCTCATGGCTTAGCTAACTGGAATGCTGCCCATGAGCTGGGACACTATGGACACTGAGTGGAGGCAGGTCTAGGAAGACCTGTTAACTTTGGAAGCCTGCCCTGCTTCCAGCTCTCGACCCTCCACATGAGGGACTATAGAGTATCCTGACAGGTTTTCCTTTGCTTACATGAAGAGTCCCGTCACTTCCTAGGGAAGGAAAATTGGGATTCAGGAGTCAGTGTTTTCCCTCAGCCTGGATCCATCCACCCTTTAGCAGAAACTTCTTGACTTCTATGTATATAAATGCTGCCCTTCTCTTCTCTGAAGCACAAGGTTTTTCCCCTCCTCCACCTCCAGGTTTATACCTTCATAATAAGTTTGGCTCACTTCAGGGTAGAAGGATGTTGGGACTCCAACACTCACTGCACCATCTTTCCCCCCAATCCTGGTTTGATTAATTTAGGTATATCAACCTCAGGACTATTGACATTTTGGGCCCAGTGAGTCTTTGTTGAGGGGCTGTCTGTGTATTATCCCCTGTTTAGCCGTATCCGCACCCACTAGATATCAGTAGCACGCTGTCCATCCACATGCCCCCTCCTCCCCATTATGGCAACCGAGATTCTCACCCTTCTGCTAACCCCAGCTGAGAATCATGGCTTGAGAGCTTCTGTAACATGCCATTATTCCTGCTATTCCCAAGCCAACTACAGACTCCAGAGCTGTAAGGCAGCTCAAGAGATCACCTGATCCAGGCCCTTTGTACTCAGGAAATGAGGTAAGATGATGAAGGTGAGGAGCCAGAAGCAACTGAGACTTGCCCGAGGTTGCCCCTCCACATTTATTTATGAGAGCAGGGCTCAGGTTTCTTGCCTTCTGAAACTTTTCCTATATACTTCTTAGTCCCAGCTCATTAGTAGATAAAATCTTCACACAAGTGAAGATTTCACACAACGAAACTTCACACAAGTTTGTAGGATTTCTCTAATCCTACTTATTTGAGAGAGAAGGAAACACTGAGAACAACTTAATTGACTTCTAATGTATACATGTGGGCATTTTTGCCCTTGGATCTCATGTTGCCTGAAAGCTATCAGTTCCTCGTTCATTCAGCTCTGTGGCAGGTGGTGAAGGTGAATGATGGGGAGAGATGGACATGGACATTAGAGTTTAGCAACCTGACTCTCAACTGGTTCTCATCAACGTCAAGGAAGAGCCGGTTCTGAAAAAATGGGAGGTAGAGGGAATGTTGCTTAATTTAAATCCAGGGTGTTTGAGAGAGAGGCCGCAGCTCCCAGACAAGAAAATCCTGGCTGGCCTGTTGAGTAGGGAGTGAGCAAAAAATTGTACTGGGCAGACGTAAAAATAGTGCAGGGGAGATAGCTTAACTCTGAGTGACCGCTGAAATGATAGCTCTTTGGGAACTGAGCAGGTATCACCCCGAGTGTTTGAGTTCCAGGGGGGTCGTTAAAGCCCTCATTAAGCTTTGGAGCCAGGGCAGCCCTCAAGGAGATGTACTCCCTCAAAACAAGAAGCAGCTCTGCAGTGTCAGGACCTGTATCTCCTCCTGCACCTTCCTTCTCCAGGGAAGAAGAAAGGGTTTATCATGCACGTTTGGAATGTACTGATGGGTGAGCAGAGCAATAAACAGATTCTTCCCTTATTTCTCCTGCTGATCTCATTTCCCAGCAGTATCTGGCAGAATGGTTCCCACTTCATGGGTGAGAAGGAAAAGCAGTCTCCAATAGGTTTTTGGGCCTCTGAGATAGAAGGACACTTAGCCAGAGCTGGTGCCCCTTGGAGTTTCCACCCCCATCGGCATCCCCATCCCCAGCAGGCGTGGGCAGTAAGATTGACTCCCTCTGTGTGTAAGGATCCATGGAACCTGAGCTGCTAGAAGACATAATTCCTGGCTCAGGGGCTTTCAGTCAAATGAGAAAGGTAAGAATAGACGAGAAAGCCAAAACAAAGCCCGGCACAACTGCAACCCCAAATCTCAAGACTGTCTATGCTAAATTCCTGTGGAATGGTCCAGGCAGCAGATTTGGCTGCAGACCAAGGCACTTGGGGAAGGTATCCAGGTGTGGGCTCCTGTGAATCAGCCTCGGAAGAAAAGGTGGTAAACACATCCCATGTGATCACTACAAAATCCTTCAAGGAGGATGTTATTAGTATCCTCATTTTATGGATAAGGAAGCAGAGACTCCAAAAAAGAGAATGAGGTGAACAACCTGTGTATCCTACTGAGTGGCTGGCACTGTATTCAGAATTTATAACAGGGCTTTAATTCCCACAACAATCCTGCTATGTATTATAATGATTTTCACTATTCTAATTTTACAGCGTCAGGAAACTGATGCTTAGCACAGCTGAATAACCTTCCTAAGACCACACAGCTAGCATATGACTTCAAGTCCTAACCTTTTTCCAATTTCATCACATAAATGTGACATTGATGAGTAAAGAGGAAGTGAGGGGACAGTCATGGCAGGGAGGGTAGCAGAGACTGAAATGTATCTGATATGTGTAGAAATGTACCTGGTGTGTTTGGGGACAGCCCAAAGTCTATGATGACCACAACAGGCTCTCTGTGTGTGAATAGTCAGGAGATAAGTTTGAGAGGTAGTAGGGCTCAGATTTTCTTTTTTTGAACATAAAGTCAGCTGGGATGTGTTCGATGGGTGGAAGGGGTGAGTCTGGAGAGCAGCCAGATCAGGTAGACAAGTACCACAAATGTCAGAATGCATGCGAGGCAATACAAAGGAAAGACCAGACAGCCTGGGTCGATTGCATTTGGCCTAAGAAGAAACAGTGGCATTAGTGTGGGCAAGATTTTAACCACCAGGAATGGGGGAATGATGAAGGGCAGAAACAGGTAAATTCAAAGAGGCTGCTTTTTTTTTAAATTGCTGGGTTGCTCTAGGAGTATCAATAATCAATACCACTTGGAACATTTTGATGGAAGCAGATTCTAGCAGCTTGATGTATCAAAAATCAAATAATACCCTTAGAACAATGGAGAAACTTATTGGCCAGGAAGTTTGGTTCCATAGTTGTTGAGCTTTTGGTTCTTCTGGGTTGAGTTGGTAGCCTCAAAGCATTTCAGAGAGGTTGCATTTTATGAATCAAATCATCCTTTTAAAGTTCCTCTTAAAAAACAAGCTATGTACTGGGAGAAAATATTTGCAAATGATGGGACCAACAAGGGATTAATTACCAAAATATACAAACAGCTCATTCAATTCAACATCAGAAAAGCCCACAACCCAATCAAAAAATGGGCAGAAGACCTAAATAGACATTTCTCCAAAGGAGACATACAGATGACCAATAGGCACATGAAAAGATGCTCAACACTGCTAATTATTAGAGAAATGCAAATAAAAGCTACAATGAAGTATCACCTCAAACAGGTCAGAATGGCCATCATCAAAAAGTCTACAAACAATAAATGCTGGAGAGGGCGTGGAGAAAAGGGAACCCTCCTACACTGTTGGTGGGAATGTAAGTTGGTGCAACCACTATGGAAAACAGTATGGACATTCCTTAAAAAACTAAAAATAAAGCTACCATATGATCCAGAAATCCCACTTCTGGGTATATATCCAGAGAAAACTGAAATTCGAAAAGATACATACACCCCAATGTTCGTAACAGCGCTATTTACAATAGCCAAGACATGGAAGCAACCTAAGTGTCCATCGACAGAAGAATGAATAAAGAAGATGTACATATATACAATGGACTATTACTCAGCCATAAAAAAGAATGAAGCATTGACATTTGCAGCAGCATGGATGAACCTAGAGATTATCATACTAAGTGAAGTAAGTCAGAGAAAGACAAATATCATATGATATCCCTTATGTGTGGAATCTAGAAATACAATACAAATGAACTTATTTACAAAACAGAAATAGACTCACAGACATAGAAAGCAAACTTACAGTTACCAAAGGAGAAGTGGGTAGGGAAGGATAAATTAGGAGTTTAGGATTAACATATACACATTACTATATATAAAATAGGTGGACAACAAGGATTTACTGTATAGCACAGGGAACTATATTCAGTATCTTGTAATAACCTATAATGGAAAAGAATCTGAAAAAGAATTATATAACTATAAAACGGAATCACTTTGCTGTATACCTGAAACTAACACAACATTGTAAATCAACTATATTTCAATTTTTAAAAAAGTTCCTCTTGACTGTTAACCTGTGTGGGATCCTAAATTGGCTCTAACTGCTACTTGGATTATTGAGAAATGGGGGAAGGGGAGCATAGGGGAATGACGTGAGTTCGCTGATATCCTTATTCTTCCATACTTTCAGTATTTATTTATTGAGCACCTATAATCTGCCATGAGCTCTTCTAAGTCCTGGGCATATAGCAGTGAATAAAACATTCATGGAATGTCCAATCTAGAACCCACTTCCTCAGCCAACGGGACCAAGAGGAGGGTTATAGTGGGGTGTTCTGGGGGTTCACATGTGTCCTGTGATAATCTCATAGATGTGGTAAGGGCCATGCTGAGGAAAATGCCTGCTCTTCTCTTTTTTTTTTCTGAATTTTTGAAACCTATTTTTTACAAATATTTTAATTAATTAATTTATTTGGTTGTGGCAGGCAGGCTCCTTAGTTACGGCTCACCGGCTCCTTAGTTGTGGCACGCGAACTCTTAGTTGCAGCATGCATGTGAGATCTAGTTCCTTGACCAGGGATTGAACCCGGGTCCCCTGCATTGGGAGCGCAGAGTCCTAACCACTGTGCCGCCAGGGAAGTCCCTGCCTGCTCTTCTCTTGAACTGCACATTTTGTCCTGAAATTCAAATTCAGTCATGCAGCCCCTGCTTCAGAATGTGGTCTTCACACACCCCTTGGCTTTTCTAGAGGGGAGTTCACAAGAGACTGGGTTGCCCTCAACTCTTGCTTCCACTGGAGGCTGAGAAGCCATTTTTCTTCCCCGCTTCCACCTAGCACTTCTGGGACCTCAGTCTTGTCTTTGTGACTAAAAGAGCAGAGTATCAGTCAGACTTGGGACATGATTTCCTTGGAGAAGCTTAAACCACAAGAGTTTATGTAAAGGGCTCTTTATACCTCACCACACTGAGTATAATTTGGAGGAAGCCTGCAGACTCCAGATAAAGTTTTATTCTTTATATATTTATTATCTTTGCCATGGTCTATTTTAGTGAACATGGAAAACAAGCCTTTAGCCTGAATGGAGAGCCAAAAATTTTTTTTGACTTATAAAAGTCCTAGCCCACAATCTTTATCGTTTTTTTCTTTTTTCTTTTTTTCTTAAGTTTCTTTGATCAGCTGGGTCCGGGCCCTTTCTGGCTTGTCTAGTTTACACTTTGGGGGAGATAGATGGCCCCTGAGGCTGGTCTCCTATAGAAAGGGAAAAGCTTCTCTCTCCATACTCCTTCCACACGCACAGCAGGTTTTCCTTGGCCGAGCTGCTGTCTCTCTCCTTGAATGCCTGCTTGTCCTGGGGAGACAGGCATGCTTATTGTTCTTGGAGGAGGAGAGGGTTGAGTTCTCTTGAAGAGTCATGCTGTCTCTGAAGCCCCCAGTGGTCTGCTCAAGCCCAAGGGCAGTGTCAGTTCTCAGGATCTCCACTAGGCTTGCCATCCCAGGGCCCCTACCTTCTCCGCGGGTGGTGGAGTGAAACTAGCACCGGGCTAAGGCATAACAGCCTTGAATTCAGTCCTGGCTCCTCCATTTATTAGCATAATTGGACAAACCCCTTCACTTTTCAAGTCTTAGGTTTTTCTTCTATAACAAGAGGATGATATCACTTCCTCCGAGAATTACTGTGAAGACCAAGTGTGACAATGGATGTGAAATGTATGTAAATTTCACACACTGTATATACATTTGGGTTCATTCCAGTTTGCTCTGACCCAGGGTTCAGATGATCCACATGTCTCAGTGTTTCTTATGCCAGGGTGGCTCTGGCAACCCATGGGCAGGGATTGGGTCAGTTGATGGATACGGGAAGGTAGGGGTCTATGAGGAGGAGGGCAGGAGGGAGAGTGGTGAGCAGTGTGATAAGCAAACGAAAGGGAGTTTTATAGAGAGAGGGCTGCAGGCCGATGATGGGCTTGTTTTGGGAGGGACTTTGTGAGACATAGAGGTTCAAGCGGTGTTGCTTTGGGGCTCAATGCACAGAGCAGGGAGAAAGCTCTTCTCCGAGCCTCAGCACAGAGCTCAGCGTGGCTTCAGCTTGCTGAGGGCTGCTGGGAAGGCAGAGGCAGCCCTGCCTCAGGCATCATGCTGTCAGACAACATTGGCACAGGCAAATATGTTAGACTTGAGTCACTGTCTTCCCAGGGCTTTCCAGGAGGAATATGATGGTGAGGGCTATTTGTGAGCCCAGGAGACATGCCCTGGGTCCTATCGGAGAAAACTGGTGAGACTGATAGGAGGCTGGAAGGCTTGTGCCATTCAGGTGGGAACAGAAGTTAGTGAAATTGAGTTACTACTCATCTGTTACACAAGATAGTGAAACCTGAGGAACTGGAATGACGCAAACATAGGGGATCATCCTTTTAGGCACCTCCGAAACATTAGGGTAGAGGCAGAAAGGAACGGACATTAGAGTCAGATATACTAGGGCTCAAATCTCTGCAACTTAGGGCAACTCATATTGTCTCTTTAATGCCCAGTTTCATTTATAAAATGGCAATATAACCACTCACCCTGTAGAGTAATTGGGAAAATTAGAGATATTATATATGGCAGGGATAGCAGAATACCCACTGTGGGACAGATAGTCAATAAATTACGGCTCTCTTTATATCGACATCCTTTAGTCCAGGCCATGTGTTCCAATGGTGGCACCGCAGGGGTTGGAACAAATGCTGACTGACATGAGCGGGTCACAGGGGGACCTTGTCCCATTCCTCAGGACCTGGGGCAGTTGGAGAACTCTTAGAGATTCCCTGGTATTTAGGGCCAAGGGCTAGAGTGGGTCGGTAGTTGGGCAGGTTGAAAAGCGTACTTGTCATTCAGCCCACCATCCTGTCCCCAGGAAAACCATGTGTATCAATTTCCTATTGCTGCTGTAATAAACTACCATAAACTTAGTGGCTTAAAGCAACACAGATTTGTCATTTTATAGTTTCGGAGGTCAGAAGTCCAAAATGGGTCAGCAGGGCTGTGTTTCTTTGGAGGCTCTAAAGCAAGAATCTCTTTCCTTGCCTTTTTCAACTTCTGGTGGCTGTCTGCATCCCATGGCTTGTGGCCCCTTCCTCCATCTTCAAAGCCAGCAATGTAGCATCTTCTAACCTCTTTCTCTCTGACTCTGCTTCCGTCATCACAGCTTCTTCTTCTGACTTTAGCTCTTCTGCCTCCCTCTTTGCATTATAAGGACCCTTGTGATTCCTTTGGGCCCATGGAGATAATCCAGGATAATTTTCCCAGCTCAATATCCTTAACTTAATCACAACTTCAAAGTCCCTTTTACCTTGTAAGGTAACACATTCACAAGTTTTGGGGATTAGGATGTAGACCTCTTTTAGGGGGGCATTATTCTGTTTACCACACGTACCTCTAGTGTGGGACTTGAAAGCAACTCTATTCTGGGGTCCAGTTTTGGATCTGGAGAAGGGCTGCTTCTGTGCTAACACTTTCTCTGCAACCCTCATAGTATTTGTGTGGGTGTCTTTCTCCCATTCATCATAAGCAACTTTACATGCAGTGATTGTGTCTTGTTAATCAACCTCTTATCTTTTCCCTCTTAGTGTCTAGCATAGTGCTTTGTTCATAGTGGGCAATGAGCGCATATGTTTGCCAAACAAATAAACCACTTGGTTTATGCTTGAGTAATCCTAGGACATTGCTAGTTACAAGGGGGAATCCTGGAAAAGGCAGAGGATACTACTTGTGGATGGTTTAGACAAAACCAGGGCTTACTGTGAGTTGGTTCTCCCAAGAGGTCTTGGACTTACTGATTTTCCAGAAAATCCTTCTGATTAGTCGTACTAAAGGTGCTGGTGCAGGTGATGGGGTGTGATGGGCTGCCCTCTCTCTCTCCCAGAAGGTGACTTAGGATGTAGAGGTGATGCACCTGCTAAGGGAGGGCCAGTGTTGTCTGAATTAGGATGTTAAGGAGGTAACTTAAATGTTTCTTTGAAACATGTTGGGGAAAACTTTTGGAGTAGCTTTTAAAATATAAATATACATTGTAAAGTTATAGTAAAATTAACGTGAGGAATATAAAGCCTGGAGGTAGCCAGTTTCTGGTATGGAAAGAGTGACACTAAGTGAAATAAAGGAGAAGAGGCAGTGAGTAGTCAGAAGTCCTAAGAAGAGAACAGAGGTGACCTGTGTATTGGTCTCCTACAGCAGCTGTGACAAAGTACCAAAAATTGGGTGGCTTAAAACAATGGAAATTTATTATCTCACAGTTCTGGAGGCCAGAAGTCTGAACTCAAGGTATCGGCAGGGCCATGCTCCCTCCGATGGCTCTAAGGCAGAATCCTTCCTTGCCTTTTCTAGCTTCTGGTGTCTTCTGGTAATCCTTGGTGTTCCTTGGCTTGTAGATGCATCACTCCATTCACATGACTGTCTTTTACTGTTTCTTCACATCATCCTCCCTCTAGCTATTCAGTTCCTGTCCAAATTTCACCTTTTCAGAAGAACACCAGTCATATTGGGTTAAGACCTACCCTAATGACCTCACTTTAACTTGATTACCTCTGTAAAGATCCCATTTCCAAATAAGATTGCATTCCGAGGTACTGAGGGTTAGGACTTCAATATATCTTTTTGGGGGGACACACAGTTTAACCCATAACAACCTATTAGATCCAAGATGGCAGCTCAAATATTAGATTGGGGAGCGGAATTGTCAAAGGCAGAGGAGCAAGCAACCACATAGGAAGAATGGACTGTCAGGATGATTTTAAAGGAAAGAATGGGCCAGAGTGAAGAACCAATGGAATGTAGTATTTCTTAGGTCATACCTAGCTTTTATTGATTTAGCATGATTTGAATTGGGGAACTCTGGACACATAAGTAGTCACAAAAGCATACTGACTGACACTTAATTGTGTCAGGAAACTGTGGGAAGTCTATATTGGCTGGAGGTGGCTCTTAAGAAGCAGAGGGGGATGGGGACAGAAGGGTGGATTGGGGTCATGTGGGGCCTTAATGGCTGTTGAGGAATCCATATTTCAGTTCAGTAGGAAGGGGGGTCCAGGGACAGTTCTGTACAGTCCAACAACACACTCAGAGCTGAGTTTAAAAAGTTTAATCAAAAAGTGGTGGAGGTTAGATTGGAGTAGGGAGAAATGAGATGTGGATCTTCCAAACAGGAAGGCTAGTGCAAGAGATTAGATGATAGATCAAGAGGGCTTGAACTTAGGAGATGGCAGTGGGCGGGCACAGGAGAGGAACCCTGTAAGAGTATCATTTTTTCCTAGGGCTGGGTTTGCTGCTAAGGGGAAGGGATCTGAGTCTTACTCAGTTTGTGAGGATCACTGGAGGGGATGGTTAGAGTACCCAGAACCATTAGATATTTGAGGCAGTTCAGCTAACACAATTCTTTTCTGAACATGTCATTGGGAGAGAGTCTGGTAAACTGCTGCATGGATTTTGAGAGAGTCAAAAGAGATCAACCCAGGGAATAAGGAGAACTGGGGAAAAGGAATGAATGATCTACATATTTGAAATAAGCCGAGGAGCTAGATGATGTTCTTTGATAGGTTTCCCTGTGTATGGTTCTGTCACACCAAATTAGAAGATTTCATAGTCTAAGAGAACCTTCCTGTGGAATGTAAAGACTTCAGACCATGAATCCAAAATAATCAAAATCTCTAGAAACACTCATTCTTATTGTGATACCATGTTATTTATTTTTCACAGAAGACTAGATTGAAAAAAAAATTGTACTGAATTTTTGCTTTATTTTCTTTGGAATCCATGCAGGGTACAATGGATGAAGTGATAATTGCTAACCCCCATCTCTGGTCAAAATAAGCAAAACTTTGAATTACACTTGGGAGTTCTCCAAGATACATTACCAAAGGACTTTTCATTCTGCGACTTGAATTCCATTGTCTGTTCTGTGACTAGCTGAATACTCTTTTTGCTGTGTTTTCGGAGAAGATGAGCTTGACTCACAAGAACTTTAACACGGTGCAAAAGGCAACATTCATGTTACTAATATCTGTTCTTAGAGCCTGGGAAATCCCTCTGTGTTTATTGACTTCACTAGCTCTGAAAACCAGCATTAGGGGCATAAACTGAGAACACAGGGCTTGGAAGCATCTAATTTGGGCTTAGGTGCTTTTGATGTAATGGGTTACCTCTGAAGCCTCCTTGTCTTCTGTTATTAGTCACTAGTAGAGAAAGGCAGGAAGAGGTGTGCTTTAGAAACCAGGGTGTGGTGAGTTGCTGGCTTCAGGTCTCAGGCATGGGACAGCACAGGAACTTTGCATTTGGCCATTTGCTGTCAAATTGTGGAGCCTTAGGATGTGCCAACCATACAAATTGTTGTGCTGCGCTCGGGAGTACGGCCCCTTTACACAGCATGAGGATCTTGGGGACAGCAGATGGGCATATGGGATGCATAGAGAGAAGACCAGTCTTTAGTAGATTTTTCCTGTTTAGAAAGCATTGTTCTTCTAGGTTACTGCTGGTAACCACAGACCACAGCTTCTGCTTTGGTCATGGGCTCCTAGAGGCTCCCAAATGGCACCATCTTCCAATTTGGATCTCTTTTCTCCTACATAGCATGTCTTTTGGTCTCTAGAATTTCTCACAAGGTCAAGAAAGAAAGAAAAAGAGAACTAGTATTTGGAGAGAGCATACTATTTAGCAAGAATTCTTCTACAAGCTTTTGTTATCTCCTTTAATCCTAAGCGTGTCCCTCTCAAGTATCATTATATAATTTTACAGATGATAAAACTGAGGCTTGGAGAGGTTGTTCACATTCATAAAAGTTTTAAGAAGCAGAGCCCAGATCAGAATTCAGGTTTGGCTTTGCTCTATGTCTCTGTGCTGTCCCTGTCACTTTGCTTTCTGGGCTAGCAGGCAGAAGCTCCAGGTACCAGAGTCTTTTACCACCAGACTGTATAGCTTTACATGAATCTTCCTACCTGTTCGTGCTTGGTTTCCTGGATTGAATATGAGGACAGTAATTCTGACCCACCTCATGAAGATCTGCCAGGGCTAGAGTTTGTTGCAAAGAATAAAAGCTTTAGAAAATATTAAATTAATATTTACTGTAAGTCCACAAACATTGGACAGTATTAATGGAGTGCTTTTCTTTTCATTGCCCTGTCCCAGGCACTATGCAAACCAAGTGAAACAGGTCTGGTCTCAGCCCTCCAGGCACATATGATAGCCCTTAAGTTAGATTTGTTTTAGGGCAGAAATAGGAAAAAGAAACACATCAGTGATTGTACAAATACAAACAGATACAGAGCATAAACAAACTGGTTAGAAACAAAATGTTCTTGGAGTGAAAGGAGTAAAATTATCTTGCAAAATCCTGAAAGAGAAAGGGAATGCTTTGGTTAGAGTGTGTCTCAGTGGGGAAAGAAATCCCTTCTTTTCTGGTAGGTGGTACATTTTCTTGGCGGTCCTGGGAAAGTTTGGAAGGCAGCTATGCTCACCACTATACCACCAACGTCGCTAATGGGCAGGTTTGAATAAAGGTTATTGGTGGATAATAACCAGGAGCAGATCAACAAGCATCCTAGATACAAGAGATGCTTTGAGAGGACAAGTTTAGAGACAAGAATGGGGCATGTTGGAAGGAAAGAAGGGAAGGACACAACTAGGAGAGCTGAGTGATCCCAGGGAAGTGTGGTAGTCTGGGGATGTCTTGGGTGTGTTGAGATGTGTGCTTTTTTAAATTGAAGTATTCTTGATTTACAATATTGTGTTAGTTTCAAGTGTACAGAAAAATGATTCAGATCATAAATATATATATATTTCAGGTTATTTTCCATTATAGGTTATTGCAAGATATTGAATTTAGTTCCCTGTGCTATACAGTAGGTCCTTATTGCTTATCTATTTTATGTATAGTAGTTTGTATCTGTTAATCCCATCCTCCTCATTTATCCCTCTCCCCCTTTCCCCTTTGGTAACCATAAGTTTGTTTTCTATGTCTGCGAGTCTGTTTCTGTTCTGTGTATAGATTCATTTGTATTATTTTTAGATTCTACACTTAAGTGATATCATATAATATTTGTCTCTCTCTGTCTGACTTACTTCACTAAGTATAATATTCTCCAGGTCCATCCATGTTGCTGCAAATGGCAATATTTCATTCTTTTTTATGGCTGAGTAGTATTCCATTGTATATGTATTCCAAATTTTCTTTATCCATTCATCTGTTGATGGACAATTAGTTTGCCTCTATGTCTTGGCTATCGGAAATAGTGCTGCTATGAACATTGGGGTGCATGCAACTTTTTGAATTAGAGTTTTCATCTTTTTTGGAGTAGGACTGCTGGATCATATGGTAATTCTGTTTTTCGTTTTTAAGGAACCTCCATACTGTTCTCCATAGTGGCTGTATCAATTTACATTCCCACCAACAGTGCAAGAGGGTTCCCTTTTCTCCACACCCTCTCCAGCGTTTGTTGTTTGTAGCCTTTTTTGATGCTGGCCACTGGGATGCGTGGTTTGTGTTCTGCTTCTGATCTGTAAGTGATAAGAAAAGAGAAGCAGAGCTGAGGGCTCTGAGGTGATGGGTGCAGTAGAATCCAGTAAAACATGAGAGGCCTGCCTGGGCCCTGGCTGGCAGAGGTGGTAGTGGTGGTTGTAAGGGGCAGTCTTAAAACTGCATCATGGTGTGTTAGAGTACCCTCTCTACTCCCAACCTGCTTATCAAAACTGTACCCAGCCTCAGTGTCCATTGTGGATGCCACCTCCTCCATGCAGCCTTTCTTGATTCCACCAGACTGGTGTCTTGTCTCATTTCTCTGGACACCCAGTGCTGCTTTTACCTTTTCTTCAGGGACTTCACACATTCAGCTGGACTTCCCAGTTATTTATGTACATGCCATGTCCATCCAAATAGTAATCTCCTTCAGGGCAAAGGAGTACTTTATTCATTCGGGGGGTTCCCCTGGCACCCAGAGAAGACGTACTAAACAGTGTTTGTGGAACTGAATAGAAGAAATAGTGAGTTGAGTAATAATGACGTGGCAGCAATGGGAATAGCAGGCATCAAGCCAGTAGTTCTTTTTTTAATAATTTCCTGGGATTTAAAGAAAAAAATTTTTTTTTGGCTGCATTGGGTTTTCGTTGCTGCGAGCGGGCTTTCTCTGGTTGAGACGAGCGGGGGCTACTCTTTGTTGTGGTGCAAGGGCTTCTCATTGTGGTGGCTTCTCTCGTTGTGGATCACGGGCTCTAGGCACATGGGCTTTAGTAGTTGTGGCACATGGGCTCAGTAGTTGTGGCTTGCGGGCTCTAGAGCACAGGCTCAGTAGTTGTGGCGCATGGGCTTAGTTGCTCCGCGGCGTGTGGGAACTTTCCGGACCAGGGTTCGAACCAATGTCCCCTGCATTGGCAGGCAGATTCTTAACCACTGCGCCACCAGGAAAGTCCAAGCCAGTAGTTCCTGCCCGAGAAGGGTCATGCGTGAGTTCTAGCCAAGACTTCAGACATCTGAGGCTATCTTTGGTCTTCCTTTCCATCCCTCTTGTAGCTCCGCTCAGCCTAGTGGGATTATATCGCCCACTCTCCTGCTGTATCCACAGTGGAAAAATGGGGGAAAAGAAGGAAGAAAATATCACTTATTAGGTACCTACTATGAGCCAGAAGTTTCTTAATTATTTGGATTTTCTTGATTATAAAATGACATTGATTTTGGAACAATATTTTTGGGAAAAAATTAAAAACTACTGGATGTTACATAAATTTGTCAACTATAAGACCCATTTTGATTTTGGTTAAGGAATTCTGGGATGTAATGTGAAGCTCAGCGGCCCCATCCTCTGCTTCTCTGGAACCCTAGAGGTAGGACCAAGCCCTTCTTCAACTCCCCCAAGAATCTGTGTGAGTCAACAGTGTAGATGTTACTAGGATTTCATAGGAGTGATGTGAAGCGCGGTGTATACCGCACACTTACAACAGACAGCTTACTAGTGCTGTTACTAATGAACCTTCTCAAGCACTTTGCCACAAGGAGGTCCTTTGATTTCTCTTTTCCTCCGTTGCATCCAACCATGCATGCTTCTCTCTCTCCCAGTTCTCCTCTCCAGCACCCCCAAAGTAAACTCCTCTTCTTTTTTTATACAGAGTAGTTCAACTCTGTCTTGTCTACCCCAGCATTCTCTCCTTATCAGCATTCACCCTCTTTTGAAGCCAGTTTAGCGAATACTTTTTATGGCTTGACCGTGCCCTTTGTGATCTCACTCCAGTCCCTGATTTTCTTAATACAGTATATTATTTCTTAAAAAAATACTGAAATCTCTCCAGGATACCTAGTGGATGGTTTTTGCCCCATCCAGCTAAATATATCATCTAATTCACTCCTGTTGTTATCTGTGCTACAAAGTAGGTATTATTATTATTCCCATTTTCCAGACAGAGAAACAAGTGCAGAAAGGTAAAGCAACTTCCTAGTTACAAGGAGTGGCAAAGTCAGGATTTGAATTCAGGTTGGCAGACTCTGAAACCTGTGCTCTTTCAGTACAGAGATGTGCACACATCTCTGTTCAATGCAGTACCCGAAAACCCCCCATTTCCCAGGAGAGAGCAAGCTCTCAGCCATTTTATCAGGGGGTAAATGCCAACTCAGAAACTACTGGACCCTGAAAAGCCTCTGGACCAGGGGATATACGAGGGTGGAGGTGGGGTGGGATAGAGAGGAATGGTTTGTACTCTGAACAAGTCTTCATTCGACCCAGGGAAATGGGAATTGTTCTGAGACAGTTGCAGAACTCAATTTATAATCCAAGGTGGTAGATTAGGGGTTGGGAGGGAGGAGAGCCTCCGAGAGGCCTCCCAGAGGAGAAAGACAAGTGCACCCCTGAAGTGGAGTAGGTGATGGCTAAGGGAGAGACTGGCTGATGGAGGAGATGGCTCCCTTCATTCTGAAAATGTGCTTTTGAAGAAACAAAGGAGCCTGTGGCCAGGAGCTTTATGGCACACTTGAAGTTGAGAGTTGGGAGACACAGGATTTTACAGAGCACTTCAGAAACCTAATATTAGGTCTACAAAGATTACATTGTTTAGGAAAGGAAAGGACTTTATACTACCTTGTCTCTGTTCTCCTAACCTTTCAGAAGAGCCTGGGGGCTCTGAGGGGGAAGTGTGGAATGTTGTGTGCTGATTGTTTTAAAACTGTTTCCTGTATGCAGAGAGTGATTTTTTTTTTTAAAGCTACGGAATTTGGCTTTCTCTTTATTTCTTTGTTCCTGTGTTATGCCCTGTGCATTATTTAGACATTTGGCAGAGATGTCCAAGTGTTTGCATTGTAAGTGGGGGATGAAGCTGGAGAGATGGAGAGAAAACAGAAGATGGAGTTGAGCATCAGGGCCACAGAAGAGGAGGAAGGGGAGAGAGGTGTGTCCTGGGTCCCCAGGGTGGCTGAGAAGGGGAAGTGAGACCTTGGTGCCCTGGCTACAGCTGCTGCCTGAGTCTGCATCCAGCTCGGTGGAGGGTGATTGCCCTGTTTGCTTCCCTCCCCTCTCCTCTCCATCACCTGTGCTCATTTATGTTCTTGGCTGAAGGGTTGAGGATTTCCTGCTAAGATGATCTTTCTGATCGGCTTTGCTATTCTTATTTTCCCTTCTTGGAGTTTTTCCCTAGAGAGACATTTTTATTATATCTGTACAGCACTTTTTCCTAACTGAAAATCTATACTGGAAGTGTCAGAAAGAAAGGCTTGGGCCAATGGATCGTGGTTGCTCAGCCTCCCTATTGCAGGATGGATCTCAAGGCACAGAAATTGCAGGGATTGGAGACAGTGGCAGATGAACGCTCCCAAGGCAGCCCAGCTGCTGGCCTCCCAGGACTTTATCAGACACATTTTTCCTGAAATAGCTTCCACAACCACCAGAACACCACATCATTTATGAGATGAAGACCATGTGACATGAAAGAGTATTGGATTTAAAGCGTTTCATGGACATTCTGTTAATGTAAATCCAATTTTCTTTACCATAAAGGATGTGACTGGAACTTCGAATCTGTTATCTCTTGCCTTCAGATAGAATTCATTAAATTGATATGCAGAGAAACTATATTTTACGTTTCTAGGACTGAAGTCATCTTAATTTATTTGAAAGATGTTTATTCTCCAGCAGAGTCCTCGCTGCTCGGTTCTCCTATTCTTTATGCCTCCCTGGCTACGTCTGTGTCTGTAGCTTGGAGGAGATGGCTACCTTCCACCAATCTGGCTCATTAACATACTTCTAGTGATGGATTTAGTAATGAGGAGGAGGAAAAAGTCCTAACACTTAAAGCACTCAGGACGAGAGTACAACTGGAGATGTGCACATACCATGTCTAAATATTTAAAAACTAGAAACCAAACTATGCCCCAAGCCTGGCCAGCTTCCTGCTTAGGAGCCCTGCAGCCTATTCCCTGGGACGAGAAGCAAGTGCTCCAGAAGCTACAGGAGGATACTCCACTGGGGACCAGCCCTGCTTCCCAGGAACCAGCAGTGCTGCGGTTCTGCTGGGGTCGGTGGGAGCTGGGTCCATGTCCAGCACTCCTGGCAGGTCACTGCAACTGTCTGAACTCAGGATGGAACTATGGACCAAGTCAAGCTCCTGGAGAGTGGGGAAGGGCATGTTGTCCTCCACTACAGCTCATTGTTTTGTCATGGGCTTTTCAAGTCATTCTAAGCACCTCTGAAAATGATACCATGGGAGCAGAAGAGAAAAGAGGGAGAGGGTGTGTGGTTATTTGGGGAAGTCAGTCTACCCAGACATGTCTAGTAGATAATTTATTATTTCAGCTTTAAACGAAAGCAAAGGCAAAGGCTGTGATACTCTCTCTTCTTCTCCCGCCATCTGACACAACCATGCCCCAAGGCTCTAGGTCCCCAGTGCCACCTGGCCTGGAGGGCTTGTGCGGCCCATTCCTCCTTCTCCTTTAATTGTCATTCACTCAATCAATTACCAAACTTTCAAAAAGCTTTCTTGTGAGACTAAAAAGAGAAGGACAATCTTTGTGTTTTGGTTGTCGGGGGTGGGGGTGGGGGCTTCTAAAGCACAAGGCCCTGACCCAAAAGTCCCCTCACTACCTTTCCTTGAAGGGGTTGAAGGTAAGACTAATAATGTGTCCTGCCCGTCAGGCTTGTGTTTCTGTCTGTACCCAGTTCTCACTGTGTCTGAAGCTTATCCGTGAGATTCCAAATGAAAGCACAACATCCTGTCGTAGACAGAATACTGCCCCCTGCCACCCTCCCCTGCAAAATATCCATGTCCTAGTCCCCCAAACACATGAATATATTACCTTACACGGCAAAAGAATTTTTCAGATGGGATTAAGTGAAGGATGTGGAGATGCGGATTATCGTGGATCATCCAGTTATTATTTTTTTTAATTGAAGTATAGTTGATGTACAAAATTATATAAGTTACAGGTGTACAATATAGTGATTCACCATTTTTAAAGGTTATACTCCATTTATAGTTATTATGTGGATCATCCAGGTATAAAAAAAGAGGGAAGCGGGAGAGGCAGAGGAGGAGATGTGAGGAGAGAAGCAAAGGTCAGAGTGGTGTGATTGCAGGCTTTGAAGGTAGCAGAGGTTCATGAGCCAAGGAATGCAGGTGGCCTCCAGAAGCTGGGAAAGGCAAGGAAGTGGATTCTCCCCTAGAGCCTCTGGAAGGAACCCGGCCCTGCCAGCCATTTTAGATTCCTGACCTCCAGAACTGTAAGATAGTAAACTTGTGTTGGTTTAAGTCACTAAATTGTGGTAATTTGTTACAGCAGCAACAGGAAATGAATATACCCGCCTCCCAATCCATCCTAATCACCTGTTGCCTCCTTCAAATCATAGCCTTAACCCACTGCCTTTGGGATGCTTTTCCTTCTTTCTGGCTAACTCACACCATTTCCCCGTTCCCACTAACACACACCGCAGCTTCACATACTTGGATTGGGATTTTGAGAAGTCCCAGTGTGCTCTGCAGTGTTTTAGGGGAAAAGAGAACCCCTGTGTAACAGATGTACCAGTGAGCCAGGCAGACAGGCAGCTGTGCAGGGGACCTGGGGTGACAGGCCAGCTGTGGCCTTCTGAGGAAATTGCCTTGATTGGGAAACCTGATTAGTTAACTGTGTGCAGCTCTGTGTTGAGTCACTTCTTGCCCCGCCAAGTCTTGACCTCTACCAGGCATTTCACGTGTGCTGTGGCCGTGCTGCAGACTTGCAAGGGGAGTTAAATGACTGTGTTTGGGCCAAGGTGGCAAAAGGGGAAAAGGCCCCTTTGAAGCCGGTGTGCGGGAGGCAACAGTGATAATTAATTTTCCCAGGGGATGCTCAGCTGCAGGGAAGAATCCAAAATACTTTTACCGAGAGAGGCATGCTGTGGCCATAGGGGTTTTAGAGTGAAATTCCTTTATGACGTGAGTGTGCCTCTCTGCGCACATTACTACTTTTCAACCCTAGGATCTGGGGACATGCAATAACAAAGTGGAACTTAGGAGCCTGGTGAGACTGGGGACCGACAACGCTAGGAAGAAGCAGAGGCAGCCTGTGTGGAGTTGGCTTCTTCACAGCTGGGCCATTGCTCGCATTATACCCAACCAAGGGCTCAGTTACCTTTAGCACAGGTGCTGGAACAGTTAAACAGTAAACAGCATGTGTATCTTTTACTATGTCCCACCGTAATCATTAGGTGTTCAACAACTGCTCAACTCCTGTGTGCCGGAGAATATGCATAACCCTTTTGATCTGCTATAACACAGAAGCAGTTTTACAAATTGCATTTCTTATGATGAGCTTAAAGTTCTTTTGAAATACCATGGCCCCCTTCATAATGTTACCGTTGTCATACACGCTACACACCCAAATCTCAGCAGTTCTACCTGTAAGCACAACGAAGAACCAGCTTTTCAACACAAACAGAAAGCTGGCTTAAGCCTAGGAAAGATTTTGGTTATTTAAGTGATATTGGAATTCAAACTCTTATGCTAAAGCCAATAGGTTTCTGTGGGTAGTCCAGTGGGTAGGACTTTGTAATTCACCAACTACCTACCAAGTAATTCCTCATCTTCAAAAGGAGGGACTGGAAAAGATAGTAAATGCCGGTGGAGGTTATGGGAGTGAGTGGTTGCTTTGGAATTGGTGGCAGTTGTGAGGATGTGATGACAGACTGAAGGTGATATTTGAGGTGGGAGGGGGTGTCTGACACGAGAGAACAGAGTTGGGAAAAGAAGGTAGGAAATGGACAGTCCACTCAGCAGGCAATGCTCTCCATCAGATCCACGTTTTGGAAGTGTAGATGTTCTGGGAACAGTGTGGCAAGAGGAAAGAAGCAACAGCTATGTTCATTTTCTCCCATTCGCCCTCCTTTTCCCTCCATCCACAACCCTTTACCACGTTAGCTGGTTGGAAAATACAAAGCGATTAAAAAAGAATTGATAAATCAAAATTTGTTTTTCATTCAAGAAGTAGGTTCTATAAACGAATAGTCAAGTCGAATTTGTGAAGAAGCTTATGGACATAAGCTCACAGATGCTCAGTGTGTCCCCCTCATGTCACAGCACACATCAGTCCTGTCCTCTGACTTATCGCAGACCCTTTGAGGGAGTCACTACTGCTGGCTAGATAGGCAGCCATGGTGGGTTCCTTCATTTCCTCAAGGCGTGGGGAAGGATTGGTTCCAATATGACTTCTTAATCACAGTTAATCTCTGATGTAGTAACTGAGTGACACCTTTTTGAAAGTGCTCAGTCTTTTTTGAATAACCCTGTACAGCTTCTTTGGATTTACACCCATTTGCAGGCTACCATTGCATTCACTTGGTCTCTTCTAGTAGCATTCTGGTTTTGAAACTAAGAGCTAAACCTAGGTGTTTTAGTAACATGCAGTCATTCTAAAAGGGATAGGAGCACTCGTGAAAAAGAAGTCATTAAATTCTAGAAACATACATGGCACACATAATTAGAGGGAGCTGCTCAGTTGTTTACAACTTGCATTGTGATTTGGAGCAAACTGAAGCAGGTCTTTTTACTTCTCTGAAATGTGTTTTGTATTACTGTGGGTTTACTGAAATTCTAAGAAGCTCTTAGTAATTTAATGCTAGCTAGGTGCAGAAGTCAGAGCACTTTTGTAGGCACCCATATAAGAGAGTAGAGCAGCCACCAGAAGTCAATTTCATTATTCTCTTTTCTGTATCTCATTTTATTATTCCAGCCCAGGACATGGAATGTCTTGGTAGATTGAACAGCTGTGTATGTTGACTCAGAACTGAGAGACAAAATGTGTCCCTGTCTGAGATTTCTGAGAAAGTATTGTGATGAGATTTATTCAAATCACTTAGCAAATATAAGAAGTGGGAGGTTTCATCATCAATCAGTCCAGGAGCAATCATTTTTGAAATTGTCTACACTTAGAGAATTAAAATGATAATCTTGACCTGGCGGGTACTTTTATTGAAAACTCCAGAGTTGTATGTAGTGTCAACCTACTTTATATAATTTCCTTAGACTTAATTTTTCCTTTCAATTTGAAGTGCTCAATCTGTTTTGTCATTTAAATTAAAGCCTAGTGATGAGAGTTGAATTATTTCTTAGTTTTATTGCATTTGGATTTTTTTTATGGGAGTCTTATTAGTCTTTCTAGAATGATTCTGCATAAGAGTTGCTTCTTTTTACCATTTTTTCTTTATTGCCTGAAATAAATCAAGTATAGCTAAATATGTTATCTCTCATTATATTAGTTTTGGCAATGTATAATGGGTCATATTAAAAGAATTAAAGAGTTAGTGGAAATGCTGCAGGTTTTTTGCAGGGGGAGAGGATGAATCGTTCGGGTTATCTATTCCCTTAAAACTTGTTAGAATCATATTAAGTTACCTAAGCATATTCCCTGGAATGGCCTGATATTTCATCACATTTGAAAGCATGTGTTTCCTTTCTAAAGCTGTAAGCCTTAATATTGCTGGGGCTGGAAATAAAAATTTCAAATGTCAAAAATTTCTCACACTGTATTTGCAAAGAGAACAGACTTCACTGATGTGAGTGGTTGATGCTTTAAAAGATCTAAGCAAATGTTCACTTTCAACTGAAATTCTATTCCATCTGCCTAGTGAATCCATGTGAAGCACGTCACCCTCAAGTTATAGTCATTCTTTCTTTGGTGTGGGTCCTCATCTAAAAACCTGGGAAACGTGCCCCACCGAACAGCACACCAAATAAAAATCATTTAATAATGTTGTAGGTCCCATTCCAATGTATTTCCCAAGGTCTTGGTGAAAGGTATATACTCCAAGCTTGCTAGGAGAACATAATTAGGGAGTGTGGGAGAGGAGTATATGATCAATCTAATCTGTTATTCCTATCTTGCAAAATCTTTTGATTCCTCTCTCAGTATTATAGTATGGAATCTCCAGCATCTCAACTTCATCTAATAGGGCCCAGCACTTAGTCCAAGTTTCCACCAATTATGGCAGCACACAACTGGAACCACTATCAATTATTATAGCTATCACATTAAATGCAACACACTCACTGAGAAAACTCCTAAGTATAACTTCAGTCTGATGTAAAACTATGCTTTTCTTTCTTTGGCAGAGCACACTTTTTATCAGATTTTTCTCTTTACAAAGAGTAGAACACTCTTTGTATGCAGATTTCCAAGATTTTTGTCTAGGGGGCTTCCCTGGTGGCGCAGTAGTTGAGAGTCCGCCTGCCGATGCAGGGGACACGGGTTCGTGCCCCGGTCCGGGAAGATCCCACGTGCCGCGGAGCGGCTGGGCCCGTGAGCCATGGCCGCTGAGCCTGCGCGTCCAGAGCCTGTGCTCCGCAACGGGAGAGGCCACAGCAGTGAGAGGCCCGCGTACCGCCAAAAAAAAAAAAAAAAAAAAAAGATTTTTGTCTGAAGAGATTAGCAAAATCCTACATTTCCTTTTTTGCAGGTAAGCCCTTTCCTCCAGATTTTGACTTCAGAAGTGAGTACCCTCAGTCATGTTGGGATCTGACTCTGGGTCTAGAAATCGTAGAGGTGACTGTGGAGAGGGGCATGAGAAGAATGGGTGTGCTGGTCATTATGTGTTTGCTCCTTCCCATTGGTTCTTTGTCTTCTCTGTCTTGCTCGGTGCATTTGCCGGCTGACCTCTGGCTTCTTCCTGGTTTAGGTCAATGGGAAACAGAGGATCTTGGGCAGTGAAAGGGAAGATAGTTCAGAGTTTTTATTTTCCCTTCCTCTTTCTTCTTTTGCCAGGGTACTGGATAGGACTGTGTTCCTCTATAACCATAGCTCCCATTGGGTGGCCCTCTTCCTGGACGGCTCTCACTGGGTTCTGGTCACACGTCTCCCTTTTCTTGCTCCTTTGGGCGTAGTGATGATAATGACTTCCTGCTGTTAGCACGGAATGCCTCATCATTCCTTATTTGTTCCTTAATCCTGCCTAGACCTTTGTAAATAGTTTTAAATTAAATTCTTTTCAGTTAAAACCCTTTGGTTATTCTATGTGTTACCTGCAAGGACCCTACCTGATAAAATTAACTTTTCCTTTCCAGATACCTCCAACATCTAAGGCTATTTCATTCATATTTGTGCAACCAAATGGTAAAGGCCTCATCAGATGAGGAAAAGATGTTGCTTTGGCTACAAGGGGTTGTGGCTGGATGTTTGGAGTCTCCTAGTTCTCAAATCCTCCTAAATAGCTCCCCTCCAATTCTTGTATCCCATCCTTTTCCATCATTGCTCTACATTTAACACGAACATCCTAGTGAATCTGTGAATTCAATCAGTGGAGTTTGTTTTTTAGGTATTTAGCCTTATGTCTCTAATAGATAAAATTTCTTTCAGCTCAGTCTGTGCTTTAAGATATATGTAGTGATTTGCCTTTGTTATTCTCTCTTTTAAACTGGCTAGACCCAACAGAAGAGGCCATCTACCCCTCTACACAGAATTACTCACATCCTTTATATTGTTCCATGACAGTGAAAGGTTGGTCCTCCACAGCCTTGCCCTCAAAAAGCACTTCATTTTAAGTGATCCCAGGAGATACTTTAATGAACTGTTTCTCATGTCTGCCGTGAGCCACAAGATTCTCTTTCCTGAATACTAGAGGGATTTTTTACTGCCTTCAGCCTGGATTGGGCCAGATGACCAATCCTAGATTTGCCCATTTCTTTAAGGGTCTTTTACTTGCAATTTCATTCTCTGGTATCAAAATATGTTTCAGTCAGCATACTTGATTTTAAGCAACAGAAATTGCCTTTAGATAGTTTAAACCAGAAAAGAAATTTTTGGAAGGATGATGAGTAACTCACAGATTCCACTAAAAAATGGATAGAAACTAATTGGAGAGTCTAGAAAATAAGAAAATTAGTTAAAGTCATGCCAAAGCAATAGTCTGGTTAGGATTCTACCATGGGACCATGCCATGGTAGCCATTGATGGCCTCCCTGTGTCGCTGAGGCTGTGAATAATTTCTCGACAGTTCTTGCATATTCAGGTCACTTTCTCAGATTGCAAGTGTCAAAATTTCAGACTGGAGCATCTGATAGACTAAATCTAAGCTCTAGCTGCTAGTGAATGAGTATGAGCCTGAGCCTTGCCTCCAACTAATGTTCCCACAAATGGGATTTCTTGCTAAATTAAAGGAGTGCTCAGTTGCTGGTTAGCTAAAAGTCAAGACAAAATCCAAATGAAGCAATCACTGTCTAACATACCCATCCTGCCTTCTTGACTTTGTGGATGATTAGAGTCCCTTTGCGGGGCCAGTGTTGGAAGAGCAGTCAAGCAGACTGGCTATAATTATTGGCCATGGTGACTCAAATATGGAAGTCATGGAGACTCAAGTTGGTGATGGTTTGAATTTACTTTAAAATAAATTTATTAATTTTTGGCTGCGTTGGGTCCTTGTCGCTTCACGCGGGCTTTCTCTAGTTGCGGCGAGTTGGGGCTACTCTTCGTTGCGGTGCGCGGGCTTCTCATTGCGGTGGCTTGTCTTGCTGCGGAGCACGGGCTCTAGGCGCGCGGGCTTCAGTAGTCATGGCACACGGGCTTAGCTGCTCCGCGGCATGTGGGATCTTCCTGGACCAGGGCTCGAACCTGTGTCCCCTGCATCGGCAGGTGGATTCTTAACCACTGCGCCACCAGAGAAGCCCAGTGATGGCTTGACTATTGTGATGGGCATCATTTATGGTCTAAACTCCTCCTCTCCCTTTCCTCCTTCTCCCTAGTAGCCCAACTGGTCACAAAGTTTTGTTGATTTGTATTTCCTACTACCATAGAGATTTGATAATTTTATTTTTTATTATTTGTAATTTTGGCTGATTAGTCAAATCACTAACTGCCATACCTAGTGTCAAACATTAATAAAGTAGCTCTGAGACCAGGTAAAGGGAAAGAATGTTCTTGTTATTTTTCCATCTCTTTTTAAAATTGATATATAGTTTCTTCTTCTCTGTTTCAACTTTTGTTTCTCTGAGACCATCAAAATTTAAAAATTGTATATTTTGTGTTTATTTTGCTGCAGATAATTTCTTCCATTTTGATAAAGCCAAGGATGTAGCCAAGGATGTAATGTTTTGATTCTCATCATTAAATTAATACCATTTTTAATAATAAATAGGGGTATATTTATGATTTCTTCTGGCATTTTACTAACTCATTATCTGTAAATTGTAGTTTTCACATATAATAAGCTCTTATTACTCGGGTAAGTGAAGATTTATAAAAAGTTTCTATTTCTGTGGAAGCCTTCCTTTTTTTGAACTATAAACACTGTGGATTGCCCTAGAAGATCCCAGCATTGTTACTGGTAAACATAGCTTTATCTTCACTGTTGAGGCCAGCTTTTCCCTCATGATCCAGGTATGGAAAAAAGTAAACAATGTTGAGTAGCTACTATTTCTCAGTTAAAAGAATAGGGGGTAATATTCGGAGATGTTCTGAGTGGGTCGTAGAGAATATTCAGGAGACATGAAGTTAAAATATCATGTTGGTGTCTGGCTTTCTCTGTTCACCCCCAACCTATAAAATAGCTAGGAAAAACCTATCTTACTGCAACACCCCCATGAAGGGGGTATGAGTGCAAATTTAAATCCTTTTTGCTGTGTCTTTGTATCATATCTTCTCCCTTCTTCACCAGATGCTGTGTCATATGGCATGTATATGGTTACAAAGGCCTCATTCCCAATCCCAGAGAGAACAACTTGACTCTTGACTTACATGTTGTCAAATAGCCAATTAAATAAGATTCTCCATTTTTCAAGTAGTGTTAGGGTGTTGTCTAGATAAAATATCTGTCATCATATCACACTGGCACATCTGTTGACTAGATTTAACTGAGTCTAAAATTTTAATATGGTTAGAACAGCAGATTTGGAATGAGATGAAAAACAAGGCAGGCAGCTCAAGGAGCCTCTATAGTTTTTTATTACTTATGGTATTAGTTTAAAAAAAATGACAGCTATAGTTCAGACAGGTCCTTCATATTTAAAAAGGAAGTCTTAAAGTATCAGTTAATTTTAATGAGCAGACTCTCTACTGATATGTACATATATATCCCTAAAGACATTCCAACTATACTTATCAACATCTGGAAGCAGTGTTGGCCAAACCGCATGCTTAGTTTCTAACTTCAAAAAACATTTTTTGAACAGAATCTTTTGTAAATTCTGAAAGGAAGCTGTGAATAGTTACCAGAAAAGTAGACTTTTCAATATATTATAATGTCTGAGTTATTAGGGAGTCAGATGCCTGAAACTCAACTCTAGAGCAATTTGGAGTTTAGAAAAAAAGAGAAAAATACCAGCAAGAATGTGAATAAATTAGAATAGCTGAATATGCTATTGTACTCACTGAAAAGCCTTTCTTTTCTTTCTTTATTTCTTCCTTCCTTTCTTTCTTTTTCTTTCTTCCTTCATTTCTTTCTTTCTTTCTTTCTTTCTTTCTTTCTCTTTTTTTTTTTTGTCACACGGCATGTGAGATCTTAGTTCCCTGACCAGAGATGGAACCCATGCCCCCCGCACTGGAAACACGGAGTCTTAACCACTGGACCACCAGGGAAATCCCAGGGGTGTATGTATATTTTTTAATTAGAGTTTACTCTGGATCTATGCCCAGGAGTGGAATTGCAGGACCCTATGGCAGCTGTACCTTCCTCCCTTTCTTCTTCCCTCCCTCCCTTCCTTCCTTCCTTCCTTCCTATCTCTCTCTCTCTCTCTCTCCCCCTCCCTCCCTCCCTTCCTCCCTCCTTCCCTCCCTTTCTTTCTTCCTTCCTTCCTTCCTTTTCTCTCTCTTTCTCTCTCTCTCTCCCTCCCTCCCTCTTTGTTCTTCTTCTCTCTCTTTCTTTTTTTAGGCTAAAATTTTAGTGGCTCCATAACTAGCTCACACTCCAAAAGATGAGGTTGATTGATCCTTTGATCAATCAGAAGAATGGGAAACTTTTATTGACAAGCAAAAACTTTTAAAATCCAGCTCTGTAGGCTGAGAGGCATAGGAGAAGTGAATGGAAAAGAGAAGAGATAAAGAAAGGAAAAAGAAAAAATATGCCTTAGAGGAAGGACAACACAGCAAAAGTGACAGATACTAGCAGACAGGAGCTGAGAATAGAGTGGTAAGAAATAGATAATGCAAAACTGTGACATTCATGATGTATACCAGACTCCATGAATTCACTCGTTTATTCATTCAAACCACGTTTATTGAGTTAATCATCTGTGTCTGACATTAGGAAAATCTTGGTTGGTTCAAAGGTGGACGAATACTGTCGCTGTCTCTGTCCTCCAGACACTGATTGATGGGTGAGGATGAGAGAATGTGGATACATGTTATAGGTGCGATGATGCTATATGCATGCAAATGATACAGTGGGAGCACAAAGGAGGAACTTATCACTTTTCCTTGGAAAAGTTCATTGAGGGAGGGTGGGAATCACTTACAATGGTGTGAAATTCATCTGTAAAGGCTATCTCAGTGCTGTGCCATCTGGTGAACCACTGGTGAAGAACAAGCCAATTATATTACCTAAAAAGATGGCATTGATTCTAAAATTTAAAATTGCAAGATAGAATGTTTCCTCATTAAATTCAATCCGTCATTCAGTCAATGTTGATGAATAGGAGAATATCCAAAGACCCTAGGTTTAAATTTGCTTGCATTATGGAATTCATATTTTCAGCTAATGATCCAGGGCTCAATAGTTCTCTCTCTTGGAGGTTCACCTTACCTGTCCCAGAAATTTTCTGTGGATGGGGAGATATGCTTTTTTTCTGATAATTGACAATGTAGGTCAGAGTGTTTGTGAGAACTACTCTGCAAATGGGAATTGTTGCAGCATATAAATTCAAGCTATTATTATTACTATTATCTCTGCCTACTAATGACCTGAAGACCAGTTCATCCACTAAAACCTAACTTAATTGAGATTACAAGGAATGTATAACCTTATCTACTAGCTCTCTTTCTTTATTTTAAATTTCCTGTTAATGTTTACATGGTCAAACGTATCAGGTATAAAATTATAACATACGGATAAATAGGTTACACATATAAAAAGTGATTCTCTCTGGATCATTCTACATTTATTTGGAAGAACTGAGGAGAAATTATGGGAAATGCAGGTATGAATTAATTTTAGTTTATCTAAAATTAATTAAAGAAGAAAGAAAACTCTAAGTCATAAAATAAAGTGCCTTTGGAGGTTAATTTTGGTTAAATGAATTAAAAAATTGTGTTGTCATATAAAATAAAATAAGAAACAATCAAATTCTTTGAAAATTTTTAAGCAAAAAATGCATAAAGACTCCAATTTAGAGGTTTAAAACACAAATATAAGCTTCCTAACTAAAAGGAAAAGAGAAGAAATTCCTCTTTTCCTGACAATGTGATAATGCCTTAATAAGCAACCCCCCTCCAAATATTCTAAAATTTCAGAAAAAGACCCCTGAAAAATACAAATATCTCTGATATTCAGATAATGACAAACTACAGAATAGACTGAAATAAATGTGCTAGTACTTCAAATTGGTTGAAAATCACCATTGGATTCATTAAAAAATTTTAGAGAGCATAGGAAGACACACTGATGTTTTCTAAGATGTTGATATCTTAGAGACACTTCACATTAAGAGGTATTGCTAGTTACTGGACATAATAAAACAGAATTATTCTAAAATCTTTCCAATAATAAAATTGGAAATACTATACTGATACTAGAATTTATAATTTTCAAAGATGCTGCAGCTGTGTTTTCCCACAGTGAAATCCTTGATAAGAGAAATATCCAAAATCATGGCCTATAGAAATTATTCAAGACATGCATTATTATGCTAAGCAATAGAAATAAAATTATCCTTGTCAAGCTGCAGCATACTGACATTAATTAATTTAATATTACAGTATCTTTCTCTCTCTTTCTATTTTAAAAGTTAGGCCTTAGCTGTAGTAGTTTTGCTGTTTTACAAGTATAATGAAGTTCGGTAAGTTAGACATTAAAATATGTGTTTGACCAGCAGAACTCCATTCTGAGCTGAAAATAGTTGATTTATAAACAATATTAATGGAATGCTGCTGTTTCATTATGCTAATTTAATAAGGAAAACAAAATAAGGAGTCACTAAAATGGTGACTGTTGAGGAATTAAGAAATTCACATTAGCTGCTCAGATAGCCAGATTTATCTGTATATTTTAAGATAAAATATTCTATTTCCTTAGTGCTTACGTAAATATGGATTTTCTTCATCCATATAGTTCATTATCTCTATACAAAGAAGTAAAACAAAACCAAAATTCTAACTAATAAGACATGTTTGCTAAATACATACACATTTTTAACAGAGTGGTACAGCCTGCTATTGTTAAATATTTTAAGCAAGAACTAGTATTTAAAGCTTGAAAATTCTGAAAGGACATTTCTCATTTTACTCCTTGTCACTTATTTTCATTTAAGCAAGTCTACGTTTCTTTGAACCCTAAAGGTAAAGAAAATAGAATAGGATCTCAGAATCCTCCTTAAATTGATAGAGGTCAAGATATGGTTAGCTGGTGGGGAGCCCACAGTACTTGGCTTGAGATGAGTTTGCTGGTTTACGCACTAGCGAGCGTGGTAGATTTACCTTGACTCAATTGCAAGTGGATAAAAGCAGAACCATTGCTATGACCTAGAAGTTGGGGACAGTGTAAACGCATTGGCATGGAAGCCCATTCAGAAACATTTCCTGTGGATGATGGGAGGACCAGCCTCATCATACTCCTGCTTACTGATCCACGTCTGCTGGAACGTGGACAGGCTGGCCAGAACGGAGCCCCCAATCCAAACGGAGAACTTCCGCTCCAGGGGGAAGCTATGATCTTGGTTTTCACGGTGCTGGGTGCCAGGGCTACAATTTCCTTCTGCATCCAGTCAACAGTGCCAGGGTACATAGTGCTGCCTCCAGACCGCACGGTGTTGGCATACAGATCCTTGGAAATATCCACATCACACTTCATGACAGAGTTGAATGTTGTCTCGTGGATCCCACTGGACTCAGTGCCCAGAAAGGAAGGCTGGAAAATGGCTTCAGGGCATTGAAAGCGTTCATTCGTAGTGGTGATCACCTGCCCATCGGGAAGCTCGTAGCTTCTCTCCAGTGTGGAGGGTGAAGCAGCACTGACCATTTCTTGCTCCAAGTCCAGGGCCACGTAGCACAGCTTCTCTGACATCGCGAACAATCTCCCGCTCAGCTGTGGTGGTGAAGTTGTAGCCTCGTTCTGTTAGGATCTTCAGGAGGTAATCAGTCAGGTCTCTGCCGGCCAGATCCTGACGAAGGATGGCATGGGGCAGGGCATAGCCTTCATAGGTGGGCACAGTGTGATTGACCCCATCTCCAGAATCCATCATGATGCCTGGGGTCCAGCCCGAGGCATAGAGGGACAGCACAGCCTGGATAGCCACATACATGGCAGGTGTGTTGAAAGCCTTGAGCATGATCTGAGTCTTCTCCTGGTTGATCTTGGGGCTGAGGGGTGCCTTGGTGAGGAGGATGGGATGCTCATCCAGTACCACGCGGAGCTCGCTGTAGAAACTGTGGTGCCAGATCGTCTCCGTATCGTCCCAGTTGGTGACCACTCCATGCTCAATGGGATACTTCAGGGTCATGATGCCTCTCTTGCCTTGTCCCCCATGTAGCAGTCCTTCTGGCCCATGCCTACCATGACCCCATGGTGCTGGGGTTGCCCTACCATGGAGAACACAGCTCGGGGGGCATCGCCACCGCCAAAGCCTGCTTTGCACATCCCTGACCCATTATCCACCACCAAGGCAGATAGCTCATCGTCATAGTGCTGGCTAGAATCTTCCAGATGAGTGAACAGAAGTTAAATGTAGAGTAAGTACCAGACTCTGGTGGGCAAGAGAGAGAATGAACAGGCTGAAAACACTTCAGAGCTGCCTTCGAAGAGGGGAGCCTGTGCTGTGATGACAGGTATTTAAAGGTACACATTGGCACCACCCATGTCCTATTCCACCAGTTCTCAGCATTTCTGGGTGAGGTATTGATAACGATGATGATGATACAAATCATTAGTAGACCTTCCTTCATAAGGAGAAAATTGCCTACCAAATGGCCAAATCTCAGGTTACTGTAGTTAGGCAACCCATACATGGCTGTCAGCCTGCTTTGGCACAGTGTCTAGATAACTATGATGATGCAATGGGGGATATAAAAGCAAGATGAGAGGAAGCTAGTGTGAGGTATGGGTAACACTGCCAAAAGGGCCACTGCCTCCCCGGTTTACCTTCCGGGTCTATTTTCTCTAACTAGCTTTAACTTTTCATTCTTAATGTATTGTTCTTATGAGTTTGACTTTGCAAACTTTACTTTTTCAAGACTTTTTTTTCCCATTAGATTTCTAACCCCACAGGATATCATCATGATAGAAACTTTTTAATGAATGAAAATAATGAATGGCCAAGAGAGGCCTGACAGCTGTAATTATAATGCATTTGTATCTTGTAAAATTTAGGATATTTAACAGACTTCTAAGCCATTAGAGATCAAGAAAAATCAATAAAGTAAACCACTACATGTTTTCTTTTCTGATGTAAATTTCTAATAACCAAATTTCATTAAGCATTACTCTGGGTAGACATTGTTCATAGAACTAGGTTTATTGTGTCCATGTTGATTGCACAGAGGCTGATTGTTCAACCATCTTGTGTGACTTATTAAAGTGCAGATTATAAAAATTTTATTTATTTGCTATAACTCTTGAGTTATACAGCAATGAACAAAATTTAGCGATAAGGTAAATTTTAAAGTAATATATTTGCACTGATCTTTAAAACGTTTTGATCTTCAAGATTCATATACTGTGTTATAACATCAAATGTATCTGTAATTGTTAACATGTACACAATTGAAATAGTAAGTACTATTTTAGCTTTCCTTCAATTTTTGGTTATATTACCTACCCCTGATCATTTCATAGGAATAGTATGACTGAGTTTTAGTTTTAATATAGAAATATAGACAACTTGGTAATATGTGTACCATGATAAAATGTAGGATATTAGTAATGTCTTACAAAAAAAGAACAATTAAGGGAGTTCATTACTTTGTTCCTATACATATTAGGTAAATAAGATATAATCTCCCCTGTCAGCTCTTCTAAAGCAAATAAATTTTTCATGCCCATGTCTGAGTTCTCGAAAACCTTCCTTTTAGTTAATTAGTTAATCAACTAAATAATGGTCACTTTGTAAGAGGTAGTAGCAGCCCTAAAGTACTGGACATATGTGTATCCTGTAGTTCCAAGCTACAACCAGGCAGTGTTTTTGCCCATGAGCTTCCTGGAGAGTCATGGTAACACCAAGCTGTGAGTGTCTAACCCTCTTCTTTGTCTACAAGTTGATATAGAATTATTTTTCTCTGGGTTTTTCCAGTGCTTTACCCTATAATGTGACTTTAAAACCTTCCTTCTGACAACCAGTCATGAAAAAATGTCTGCTTCACTCCAAAATCCATAGCTTTGCTTTTTTTTTTTTCCCACTAGGACTATGTTTTCCCTTAATTTTTTCTGTAACTGCAAAATCATTTCCTCTGTCAACAGAATTGAAGAACTTCACCCTCAGACCTTCACACTGAATGGTTTTGTGTACTTCCTTTTCTTGTAGCACAACAAAGCTTTTGATTAAAACAATATTTTATTGCTATAGGATGGTGCTTCTGGAAATGTCTTTTTCATTTTTAGACCTGTTACAAACTACATGCACATCCTACAAGACTGGAAAAAAAAACCCCAAACAAAAAACCAAAACCCCACAACATTGCATTTAGCATCAGTTCCTATTTATGAATCTCTAGTCTGGAATATAAAACAAAGCCATGTTGATATAGGAGCCCATATGACACCAAGAACAACCTTTAGAGTCTAGATTTATGATAGCACTCTCCTTAGAATTGCCTTTGAACTGAGAGCTGGATGGTAATGAGTCCACACAGCATAACTGATGCCTTGAGAGTGAGGCTGATGTGTGCTTTTGCTAGAAGACCTTCTAACCTCTGTTTAATTTTGAGTCCCAAGAGAAATTTTCATCAATTATATATTCTTAAAATAAGACTAAGTTCTTTTAATTAACCCCCAACAATACAAGAGGAACATATCATAATTCAACAGCCATTTAAAAATATCATCTGTGGGACTGGTTAAATTTTTTAAAAGTAGCAAGAATTTGTATGAGTGAAACATAGGAAGGTGGGTTTACAAAGGCTGGGCTCTGGGAGGCTGTTCCTGAAGGTAAGGATTTAATAACCAACGGGAATTTACATATGTTTAGTTAGTTACCTAAACCTAAAACCTATGGGGGCCTTTATGATTAACTTTTGGAAGCCCAGAATATCATTTTCTTTTACATTTGGCCTAGTTTGACAATCATGCAGCTATACAAAACCGCAAGGAAGGCATAGGGTGTGGGATTATACGTAAGGACAATTAGCTAAGGTGACTTGGAGCAGTGCCCTACTCCCCATCACCTTGCCTTTTCCAAGTAACCTTCTAGTGATTCAATCCACAAATACTTATTAAACATCTCCCATGTGCTGGGCTCTGGTGATGTACTGGTGAATAAAACACAGCCCTTATTTTTAAGGGGTTAAATGCCTGGTGGGTGAACGTCACCTCTCAGCAGGCTGACATGTGGTCACTCTGCACTGATGCAAGAGTAGCCAGCTTGTGTTCTGATGGGGTATGGTCTGGGCTGCACCAGGCTTGCGACATATTTTGAATATCATTCCCCAGTACACAGATAATCATGGTTGATGTATAGAGAGAAGGAGCATGGGGTGATATGAAGGAGGAGGGAGAAGCCCTTGAACCTGGGGTGAGGGGGAGGGGAAGGGCGAGGCTAGGGAAGAGGATCCCTGAGCTGAGTCTCAGAGGATGAACAGGAGGCTGCTGGCGGTCAGTGGAGGGAATATCGCAGGTGTGAATGCAACCAACTTGGAAAAAAGTCAGAGAATCAAAAATGTATTTGGAACTAGGTATCTACACAAGTGTCAGTAAGGGTTTGGAATGGGAGTCTGGGTCCCAGTAGGCACGAGAGAACTCTAGAATTGGTTGTAACTTTCCCTCTGTGCACAGAAGATTTGACTAGGGGCCCCTTGGCCATGTGTCCATAGAGGCCAAGTCTCAGTGATTATCTTCTGTCCCCAGACTCTCTTAACCAAACTGCTGAGACAGAGTTTTAATGAGGCCCCTTTCTGCTACCACCCTAGGGATTCAATTTAGAACTTGAGGCCAGCTACTTTCCTCCTTGCTCTTTACTTGTTTCTTTCCTTGTGCCCCACTCTCTTTTGTCCTTTGTAGGTTTTGCACACATATATACCTCTTCCACTGTGTAGACTGCTCTGAGACTCCCCTTCAGCTATACTCTGCTCTTAGTGGAGATTTGATACATGTTTAATAAACAAGTACATGGATGGGTAGGTAGTGAGATTTTTTCATGACACATGCTGATCTATTCATTGATAGATTGATATAGCTGACCACTTTTGAAAAATTTAAAACTGCTTTATTTTATAGCTAAATACTGTCTAATACTTACATATCATATTGATAAAATGGCTTATCATATCTTGGGAACTATAATTGTTCACTCAGGAGAAGTCTCTAACATATAGCTTTAATAATTTCTTATGATAAATCCACCAGAAGCAATTACTACTAATAATTTTAGTGATTTTCTGTTTATTTGTTTTAATATATAATATTTTATAAAAACATATGAAAAATTTATGAGTACAACAACCACTCCCTCAAATAAAACCTGACTTACCTGTTTTTTTAAATTAATTTTTATTGGAGTAGAGTTGATTTACAATGTTGGGTTAGTTTCTGCTGTACAGCAAAGTGAATCAGTTATACATATATGTATATGTCCACTCTTTTTTAGATTCTTTTCCCATGTAGGTCATTACAGAGTATTGAGAAGAGTTCCCTGTGCTATACAGTAGGTGTTTATTAGTTAACTATTTTATGTACAGTAGTGTGTATATCTGACTCACCTGTTTTTTAAGGCAGGCGTGGGCAAGAGGGAGGAAGAAGTGGCATTTTGAGGTGAGGTGAGATGCCACGTGGTCAGTTCCAGGAAGCACTTGGAAGGATAACTGGGGTGCAAGAATTGTTTTAGTGGTGCAGCTACCACAGCTTCCAGCCCCCAGGCTGTGCTGGCCTACTTTCTGTAAGGAAGACCACTGTTCACTCCACAGGGTGATAGGGCTCCCCGCTGATGTTTAACAGGACTGGAAATGAATTTTATGGCAGTTCTTCCTAACTTTTAACTTTAAAGTATGCCATAGATCAGCTTTTAGCTAGTTCGATTGACTTGTAAACAAAGTTGTTAAGAGGAGGAATGGATTTCTGTGTGCAGTAGGTGAACCTTGGAATATATCTTGACTCTAAGGAAAGAGGAGGAGAAGCAAGGGAGGAAGGTTGTGCAAATGGAAATGTCAGTATTCACAGCAGCTTGGCCACTGCTGATGTGAAGCAAATATTATCCAGGACTGAGGCAAGCTCCAAGCTGTGTTGTGATTCTGAAAGGTGGAGAGAGTAACAACAAAAATTGTGAATACTGATCACTTAGTGTGTGCCAATCTCTTTGCTAAATGTTTTCCTTACACACACCAGTTCTTGAATCATCATGACAATCCTCACAAGGTACCCATCTTAGAAGGATTAAACTGAGCTAAATGAGAAAAGTGACCAAAGATATACAGAGTGATAGCGGCAGTGTCCAGCAGATCAATTCCAGAGCTGTGCCTGGAGGTGGGCTTAAAGAAAGGGTGCAGGGCATCTGACTGGCAACCAGTGAGAGAGGCAGCCAACTAGTACAATGTTGGGTTAGTTTCTGCTGTACAGCAAAGTGAATCAGTTATACATATATGTATATGTCCACTCTTTTTTAGATTCTTTTCCCATGTAGGTCATTACAGAGTATTGAGAAGAGTTCCCTGTGCTATACAGTAGGTGTTTATTAGTTAACTATTTTATGTACAGTAGTGTGTATATCTGACTCACCTGTTTTTTAAGGCAGGCGTGGGCAAGAGGGAGGAAGAAGTGGCATTTTGAGGTGAGGTGAGATGCCACGTGGTCAGTTCCAGGAAGCACTTGGAAGGATAACTGGGGTGCAAGAATTGTTTTAGTGGTGCAGCTACCACAGCTTCCAGCCCCCAGGCTGTGCTGGCCTACTTTCTGTAAGGAAGACCACTGTTCACTCCACAGGGTGATAGGGCTCCCCGCTGATGTTTAACAGGACTGGAAATGAATTTTATGGCAGTTCTTCCTAACTTTTAACTTTAAAGTATGCCATAGATCAGCTTTTAGCTGGTTCGATTGACTTGTAAACAAAGTTGTTAAGAGGAGGAATGGATTTCTGTGTGCAGTAGGTGAACCTTGGAATATATCTTGACTCTAAGGAAAGAGGAGGAGAAGCAAGGGAGGAAGGTTGTGCAAATGGAAATGTCAGTATTCACAGCAGCTTGGCCACTGCTGATGTGAAGCAAATATTATCCAGGACTGAGGCAAGCTCCAAGCTGTGTTGTGATTCTGAAAGGTGGAGAGAGTAACAACAAAAATTGTGAATACTGATCACTTAGTGTGTGCCAATCTCTTTGCTAAATGTTTTCCTTACACACACCAGTCCTTGAATCATCATGACAATCCTCACAAGGTACCCATCTTAGAAGGATTAAACTGAGCTAAATGAGAAAAGTGACCAAAGATATACAGAGTGATAGCGGCAGTGTCCAGCAGATCAATTCCAGAGCTGTGCCTGGAGGTGGGCTTAAAGAAAGGGTGCAGGGCATCTGACTGGCAACCAGTGAGAGAGGCAGCCAACTAGGACTATGCCTGTGAAGACTTTGTATTCCCTGTTGGGAAACATCATCTTAAAGTGTCCAAATACCATCTTAGAGTGAAGGCCAGGTTGAATATTGAAGTCAAAAGAAAACCAAATAAAATTCTTGAGAATTTTAGCAGGTTCTTCCATGTTATTGATTGGAATATCAAGACCTCTCATTCTCTAAGTGGAGAAAAAGAAATGGCGACTTAATGCCTGGACTGAGAAAGAATCTATTATCTAAAATAAGAAAAAAGCATAAGAGTGATTTCAGAAGGGAATAGTAGGACAGGCTACTAAAAAGCAAAAAAAGTGGGCAAGGACTTCCTACTTCCGAGGGATTTAGGAAGCGTGGTGAGCATGGGCGAGCCTGGGGTACCTGAATTCATCTGATGGTCTCTGAAGCAGGCCAAGAGTAGAAGTCAACCAAAATGGTTAGGAACTACAGATTATAGAGGTGAAGGTGGCAAAACTTGCGAATAATCAAATGTCAGGTCAAAATAAAGACCTTAATGATCAGACCATCTTAAGAATATGAGCTGGAGTCAGGGATAATTCACTTGGGAGCTGAGATAATTCACTGAGTGTGTGGGGACCCAGGGCCTGAAAGGACTCTAAGAGAAGAACTTAACAGACAGAGAGGAAACCACTCCGAATGTAGGTATGATCTGATACAGGCTGGGGCTGGAGAGATCACGAGTCCTTAAGGCTAATTTACTGAGTCCAGTCTTTCATTAAAACTCAAACAACAAAACATGAAAAAAGCCTTTCAGCCACCAAGTTGTGTTTGCTGTTTCTTCTTCATTCTGGGGAAACTGGCTTTGTGACTGCTCAAGTATCATACCTGATTTCTTGCACATTTTCATTAAGATCATCTATGAGTCCTTGTCTACACAACGGGATTATGATTGTCAAATGCTGGAACACAGCAGTCTCTCTTCCCTGAAAGAGTGTTTGCTGCTCTGGGAATGTGCTGCCCAGGGTCAAGTACATAGAAGGGGAAGACCCAGGATGAGAAGGCTAACTCGGGGTTTGGAGGCAACATAACTTACTTTCCAGGGGAAAACTTTTTGACTAGTAGGATATGACTCAATGTAGTTTATTCTTTCTTAAGTCAAGGGAAGCAGTCTTTCTGGGGAATCTCAGGAGACACAGCTAGGGAATCATTTCTGGTAGTTGGGACTAGTAAGGCCTCCTGAGGGTTTTCTTAGTTATCTTTTTGCTGATGGCACGGCAGCACATTAACTGTTGACAGGAATGGGCAAGGAGACCCTTTGGGGAAGAGTTTAGGAGAGGAGGTCCTAAACCTCTTCTAGATTTCCTACCTTCTCTGTAAGTTCTGTCCCAGGAACTTACAGAGAAGGTAGGAAATCTAGAAGAAAGTAAGGGCAGTGGAATATCAGAATTATACCTGCCTGTTGATGGTTTCTGTTCCTTTAGTTATGTCACGAGTTCCAGGAAAAATAACACTGAAGAAGCTACAGAAAAGACAGTCCTAGTATTTGGTGCAGGATCTGGATTGCTCATCGGGGCCAGCCCTCGGTGTAATGCAGAGCATGCAGACTGGGCACAACTTCTTTGGTCCACATGGTGTTCTACAAAGGTTTTTTAAATTTTTAGTTTAACTATTTGCAAAATAAGTAGATTCCTGAATTCCTACTTCTCTTGGGAAAAAAAAGGAAGATCAAGCCACATTGGACCTCATTCCCAAACTACAGCTGAATAGCAGCTACACCCTTTAGCAGGGGTGCGAGTTCTCCTTTCCCCCTTGACCCCCATGTTCCTGTGGCGCTGCTCCCACCCAACTTTATCCATGCTCCGTGTAGGCATGTGAGTTTAATATGTTCTGAGCAACTGAAGAGGAGCATGTGTTTTGGAGGGGTGGGGAGGGAAAAAGACAGATGGAAGGCTGTGTTCTGGAATCCTTTGTTGTTCTGGGGATGAGCTGGTATTCACAAGAGAGAAAAAATACTATGGGGCTGAATTTCTTTAATTACATGACAACTGTCCAATGTAATTCTTAGTCCTTAGGAGTTTAAAAAGGAATTCAATTTGAAATATGGTAAAGGCAAGAAGGGAAGTTCTGTTCTTCATTGTTTTATTGAGTTTGCGATATGGTAGAAAGGGTTTGTTTTACAGAAGGAAGGATTTTAACTAAACAATTAGAAGAAAATTGCTGAGAATATAATGCATTACAACTCTGTTTTTTGGTGAACTGCCTCTGTTGCTGCTTTGAGAGAAAATTAAGAGGTTTAGTGCCTCGAATTTTCTCCTGTTCTGGTTGAGCAGGTTGAAAAAGACTGGACTGAGTTTTTAAATGGTGTTATCTCATTCTGGACCTTTTTTCCTCCTCTTTAAAGCAGGAATTCTGTCCTTATGAGGGAAATGAATGTGTTTTCACTTCTTCAGATCCCTTTCCTCTGAAACGATGAGTTCTTTGAAAAAGGGCACCCAAAGATGCCACAATATAAGAATTTGCCCAAGGAAAGCATTGGTTGAAGCATTCAGAGCAAGTCCTCCTTTTGTTACATCCAGCTATAAATGGAATTTGGGTCAAGCTAGTAGAGTATCTGAAATAGACTTTGGGATTGAAATAAAAGAGGAAAAATTATTTTGATGGTATCGCTGGTAAACATTGATGATATTTCCAGTTCTAACCAAAAAAGAAAGAAGAAGGGCTTCAGGTTAGATAGAAGGTTAATTAGAAGTACTGTGTGGGACATAAAAATGCAAAAGAATTCAGGAATATTAACCCAAGGGCAAGCTTTGCCAAAGGAAGTAAAGTGACTGAGGAGAGATGTAAAGCAGAATTTTATTTATTTTATGTAAATCAAACATTCATTTACAGAAATGAAAGGTTAGCATATGACTCACACGTGAACCTGTCACTCCTTGCTCTAAAACTTTGGATGACTCCCATTCGCTGTAGAGCAAAGTCCAAACAGCTTAGTATAGACTTGAGGGCCCTGTATTATCTGGCTGCAATCTATTTCCCAAGCCTGGTATTTCCCATCCTCTCTTCCCCCATCCAGGAATCTTATGTTTCAGACTTTTGGACTAGTTGCTACTCCCATTCCCTTGGACTTGCTGATATTGGTTACTCCACTGGGAATGTCCTTTCCATCTGTCCTTTGGCCTTCCATCAGTCTCAGATGCTCTCCAGTTTCCCCAGAAGGAATTAATCTCTTGCCTTTCTCAATCCTACAGCACTTAGTTTATATTCTTGTTGTACCTCTTATCCCTTTCTGTTTTATGTTATTTTGTACAATTGTTGTCTCCCTCACTATACTCTCTAGATCGTGCCCACATTTTATTTCTAACAGGGCCTACCACAGGGTCTTGCAACTTTAGTTGTTTAATCATTGGGTATTGACCTGTACTTACAATGTTTATTTTTAAACAGATACTTGATTGATTGGGTATGATAACATTCCAACATGTTCTGTGTATAAGTTCTAATTGAACACATCCAATACCAAACTCATCAGCTTCTCCAAAGTGCTCTGTTTATACCAGTGACCTCAAAATTTTCAAAATCATTCAGTTTTCTAATTTGGGGGTCATTTTTGACTCAACCATTTTATTCTTTATTTTTTTTTAAATATAATGTGGTATGACATCAAATTCTATTGGGTATTCTTTGAAATAATTTCTATTTTCTTATTTCTGCCTCTATTTTCTCTTAGTTCAGGCCTGGGTCACTTCACGGTTAGCTAAGTTCCAGAGTACTTTGCTGAATAACTCTTCCAACACCAAACCCTTCTGAAGACCCCTCCCAGCGAACTCTTAAATCATGTATACTGAAATCTCCCAGGCTCCAAATTTGCTACCACATAAAATCTAAACTTCTCTGCCCTGCTCTGGTTCTACAATAACTATCCAAACGTAGTGGTTAAGAACACAGCTCTAGAATCTGGCAGAGCTAGGCTCATCCCCACACTTATTAGGTCTGTAAACTGGGGCATTTCAGAACTTCCCAAAGTCTCAGTTTCCTCTTCTCTAAGCTGAAGATAAGTGTATCTACCTCATAAAGTTATCTTTGGTTTGGCAAGAGATGATGCCTATAAAGTGTTTAGCAGAGTGTGTAGTAAGAACAAGAGTGCAGTAGGTGTGGGCAACTATCATTACTGCAAAGGAGGTGAAGGGCAGGCAGCAGAACAGCCCTGGCAAGGGTCCTAATGGGGACTGAGCAGACCCTTTGTATGGGGCAGGAGTCTTTGTATAGTGCTAAGAAAAGGAAGTTAGGGATAGCTAAAGGGAGGTGGACAATTGGTGAAAGACCCTGAAGCCAATACTGAGTGGTTTGAATTCCATAAGCCGGGTAGGAATTGGTCATCCTGTGTCAGGGGTGGCTACACTGAGTAGAGACGGAAACTAAACTGTTTCTCGGGATTCATTGATTTAGACAGTGTACAATCGTAGAAAAAGGCAAGAGGAGTCTCTTACTGATCTAGATGCAGTGCTTTCGTACTGCTGGGGTTTAGAGGCACGGGGGGTTCTGTTTGCACCTTTGACCCCGTGTTGGCCTGATGCTCACTGGAGTCCTGCGGTAGAGCTGAGCATGGTCCATGGAGAGGGCAGGGAGGATCATGGCAGCCCATGTAGGCTTCTCATAAGTGACCCCACCATGTGAACCATGCTCTTCCTCATAATCAGTGGTGATTATTGGCAGAAACTAGAAACCTATAACTGGTCTGTGGTCCATTAGGCATCAGCAAGGGTTGTTGACATTGTTCTGAAGCACCCAATTCTGGCCACTTCTTACTGGCTCAAGATGATTTACCTGTCCAGTAAGGATGCTATATATACCTTGCAGTTTTGTTTAGAGCATGAACATTTGTTTAGGTAGTTAGAATTCTAAATACCTTTTGAACATTTTCTCATTTGTGTCTGAACATCTACAGATAATTTGTAAGAAAAAAATTCACAGTTCTATGTGAATGATAGTTTAGACATCAGCAGAGATCACATATTTATACAATATACAGTATATTTTTACTGTTTACTTCAGGATGTGTGGTGAATTGGCTAATCCTACTGGTTGTCAAGGCTGGAACAGACAATGGCACTGCAGGATCTTGTGTGCTGTACAGAAGAAACCTGCAATCATATCAACTAGGATAACCTTTAGTCCTGTTACACGGTCTTCCTGGCATAGTCCTGGAGACAGCGTGGAAGAGAGGAAAGAACACTGACTGCTCCCAGGGCTCCAGGGGGTTCCAGATGTTTCCCTAACCACCTAGCTGGCTTTGGGCAAGCCACTTAGCTGCTATGACTTCAGTGTCCTCATCTATAAAACGAAGTGAGGAGGTTTCTTCTTATTTGGCAGACTGAACATATGTGTTTGTCTACTTGTTCTCTGAAAGGACCACTACGCTTTGCAGTAAGGAAGTAAAAGGCACTAAAATCAAGGACAAAGAGAGCAGGAGAGGACGCAGAGCAATAACATTTTAAAAGCAGGAAAGGTGTGAATAAGGGTTAAGCAAGCTGACTTGAGGAAACGTAAACCTCAGCCAGGAGTAGGGGAGGCCCAGAAGCAATAATGTCCTTCCTGCAGAAACTCAGCAAGGCTCAGTGATTTGGGACCCCAGGTACTTCTGAAACTGGGGGTGCATTTGGGTCAGAAGTAGAAAAATTGGCTAAAGATATGGATCAAAAGCAGATATACAAAGATACCCTCCTTGCCCCTGCCCCATATCTCTGGGGCTTCAGCTGGGAAAGCTGGGCTGACCCATTTCTGGTTCATAGGGTCTTTCATCCTCCAGCAGGCTAAGCCCGGGCTTTTCCCCTTGGCTGGGCAGGTTTCCAAGAGAGCAAGTCGAAGCCTGCAAGGATGCTTGAGTCTTAGACTGGGAAATGACACAGTGTCTCTTCCATGCATTTAGCTGGGCAAAGCAAGCCACAAGCCCAGCTCAGATTCAAGGGGAGGAGAGAGAGATTCCATCTCTTGATGGACAGGGCTGCAAAGTCAAATGAGCTACAAAGGGTTATGGATACAAAGAGAGGAAAACTTGTGGCCAGTTTTGCAAACAATCTACCATAAGACACCATAAGGATGGGATTCCTGAAAAAACCCACAGGTTTCAAACTTGCACCCTAAACATAAAAGGCCACATGGGAAAAAGAAAAAAAGATTGGGGCAGAGAACTCAAAACTTATGCAAAGCATTAATAAAAACAATAATTGATACTCAGGGAAATAACTTGGACTATGAAGGCAGGCAACTTATTGTGGCTGGGGCCTGTTATGGCTGGTATGTAATAAGAAGTTGGAGAAATAATTGAGTGGGAATGTTGGCAGCGCTTACATGAGGGCAGGGCTGCTAGTAACTCAAACAGTGTAGACAGAAGTGGCATTTTAAGTCAGTTTGGCTGCTCTTAAGGTTCTGAGAGGCGGTACAACATGCCAGGAGTCAAAAGCCATGCAGGGCTGGGGTGTAGCCTCTTTAGAAGCCCAGGTAGAGGTGCTTGTTTTAAATTTTCAGAATACAGGCAAAACGGTTCCTGTTGCCAATGCAGCAACTGATATGAAAGCTTTTCCCTTGTCTGCTGAAATGTGAAATTCCACTCCACAGTCTATTCTGTCATGCTTAGGAGATATTGCATGTGAATTAGTGTGACTTCTGCATTATACTGACAATTTTTCCATGTGCCAATTGCATAGGAACTAATTTGTATGGTAGAACCACACCTTGTAGTGGAATAGACTTGAGGGGTTAAGTAAAAGTCTGCCTAGTGCATGGAGAGATCCTCAGCCTTCTTTCCTGACTTGCCTTCAAGAGCAGGCCTCCAGCCAGGCTCGCACCACCTGGGCAAGAGAGTGAAGGGTGAAATGAGCCAGAGAGGAAAGATGTACAGACAATATCAGTTAGGGGTCTATCAAACAATCCCACAGTGAAGTGTATTACTTCAAGCTCCCAGTAGAGCTCCCAGTCAGCTTCTTGTTGCCTCACTTTTAAAGTATGAGTGATGGCCAAGAATATCAGTCACCTGAAAACAGCTGCTAATATGAAAGACAGACCCCAACAAGACAATGGGAACAAAAGGGCCATGAAAGAAGCTGAGAAAATGCAAGAAACAGAGAAAAGAAAAGCCTAAACGAAGTAAAACTATGAATAATATCCTCAGGGAGATAAAAGATGATATTGCATCTATAAAGCAAGAACAGAATGACGTAAAAAGAAATATTCAGAGAACCAAAAAGAGGTCTTAGAACTTAAAAACAAGATTGCACAAATAAAAATTTTAATAGCACAGTTGGAAGATAAAGTTGAAGAAATCTCCCAGAAAGTATAACAAAATGATAAAAAAACAGAAAAATAGGTGAAAAGAAATTTAAACAAAACAATCAAAGGATGAATCCAGTAGGTGCAAAATCCAACATTTTTTTTTTCCGTAAAGGAAAAAAAATCGTTTCTAGACCTGAGAGATGTAAAATTCTAGATTGAAATATTAAAGTTACAAATAGATGGGAGAATTTATCTCACAGCTCATATCATTGTAAGACTTAAAAATACTGGCACAGAGAAAATGTCCTAAAAGCTTTAGGTGGAAAAAAAAAAACAAACCCAACAGATCACAATCAAATAAATGAGAATTGGAGTGTCATCAGTCTTCTCAATAGAAAAATGAGGAATTCTGAGGGAAAATGATATCCAAGCTACAGTTTCATACCTAGCCAATCTCATAATTAATCTGAGGAAATAATAAAGCTTTTTTCAGACATGTAAGATCTCAAAATTTTATCTGCCATTTACCTCTTCTTAGTTAATACTAGTATATGTGCTCGAGGAAAACTAGAGGATATATTCCAGGAAAGAGGAAAACAAGGGATCCAGAAAATCAGAAACTCAACTCAGGAGATAAACCAAAGAAGTCTCCAGGATGATGGTGAAGGAAGATTCAGATACAAAAGCCGTGAAACAGGCTTGGAGAGCAACAAATCCAGAGAGAACAGGGGCACAGAAGCCTCCAGAAAGGTGTTACAAGGGGAAGGATAAATAAAGCTCATAGAATTCCTAATGTGCTTGATGCATTGAGAAAAGATTTATTCCTTTGATACAGATTTTGGGGATGGATATATAGAATATTAATTAAACAAAGAAAAGAGACTATTATTAACTCTAAAATTGTATGTACGTAGAAATGTGGATGATACTGAGATGGTCATGGTACTGTAAATACTGAATAATGATTCCATAATAATTAATGATATAATGTACTGGAGTCTGGGGAACAGGGAATTCATGAACATGCAGAGGCATCAAGAATGCTAAATCTTCCTCTTCCTTAATAGGAAGACACAGATAATATCTAAATCTGAAACATCAAGAAATAGCTATATAAATATGTTATTTAAAAATGAGACAAAAGCTAAAATGAACATCTAAAAAGAATTATTAGTTACCTCTGAGGGGAGGAAATTGGTGGTAGAAAGAGGTGGGACAGGGAAATCTGTAGTTTTTTTTTGAAATTATAAGCCTTTTATAACAAAATACCTTTAAAATATGCATATGTAACTTTGATAAGAATCAAAAGGTTAAAAAGTATTGGATCCTCACTAGAAAGAACCTTCTAAACTCACCATCCAGAGATAATCGCTACTATTGCTTTCACACATTTTTCCTACATAGTTGAAACCTTGTAATATACAATTTTGTTTCTTGCTTTCCTTACATATCAGTGTATCACAAACATTCCCCCCGTATCATATAAAACACAAACAATAAATATCTCGATGAAGAAGAGCTTCCGGTAGATATTCTGGAATATCTTCATTAGATAAAATAATGAGCTAGGCTAGACACAAGAACCATATTTCCTGGAATTGAATGGGGGATGTTCCAATTTCCAGTTATGCTGTCTTCTTATCAAGTCATGTTTCCTTTTTTTGGGGGGGGGAAGGGGTAGTTCAGTATATGCGATATTTGAATGAATAAGCATCCGTGTCCATGGAGACATGCTGTCACCTTCAGGAAAAGTGACTCTGTGACATACAAGTTGCTTCAATTCAGTTTCACTGTATTTGGCAGTAACAATGACATCTTATTATATATGCATACTGTTCTTTAAAGCTGTCTTTACCTTATCTCACTTGGTTTTCAGAATAACTGTGAGATAGGTAAACAGATGATTTTTTTGGTGCAACCCACATTAATACTTAATATAATATAAACACTAATGACAATATCTACCCTAAATAAAACTTTGCATTTGTCTAAGAAGGGGCTTTTTTGTGTAAAATTGCATGAGGTTCTTTGTTTAGGAGCATTGGGCTGTAGAAAATTCATGGAAATGCTGTAACTCTGATGAAATTTTGTGCCTTGCTCACTCTGTCCATCTGTCCATCCGTCCATCCACCCACCCATCACGTGTTGTCTGTAAAAGACGTCATACAGATAATCAGATTTTTTTGGACCAATTATTGAATCACGTCTGAGTTATAACATGAGTTTCTATTCTCTTGCTCTGATGGTAGTTTCCCTGAAGGCTTTTACCCTTGAATAGAATAAGCTCAGGATTGTGGTATTTGCAGGATCACAGCAAAGTCAGAGGCAGTAGGTGGGTAGAGCTGCTCCCTTAAAAGAGTGAGGAGGAAGTTATTCAGGCACCCTGAACTCTGAGCTGGTCTGGAAACTAAAGGACTGGGTGGGTCAGGATAAAATGTCCTAATCCTAAAAAACCAACCAACCAACCAGCCAACCAGTCACCATTTCTTTGTCTAAAAACACAGAAATAGAGTTCAGAACCCATTCAAAAGGCATGTTGTGAAGATCACAATAAGTTTTCTCATTGTTTTAAGATATTTAGGAATCTCCATGGTGAAGGAGTTGGAAGCTTTCTAACTTTGACACATGAAAAATAGTCAAGGTTCAGCCCATCCAGCCTTGGTAAAGCTTGAGGAAGAACACAGGAAAATGGAGCCTACAATTCTGGGTAAACTGCACTCTTCCAGCTTGGGGTCTGGCTTCTCTGGAAAGTGCAGGGAAAGTGGTGTAACTTCCCTCTTTCCACTCTTCTCAAAGCTCTTAGAGAAGTTCTTTCAGCTGTCATCTCTATGGACTCTGTGTGTGTGTGCGTGTGTGCGTGTGCATGTGCGTGTGCGTGTGTAACAATGTGTCTGGCTGGAGAAAGACTTCTGTCTACATTCTGGTTCTTCTTAATTTTCATTTCATTAGAGTCTATTTAATTCTTTAAATTTCATAATTTTTTTTAAAGCAAAGGAATTCCTTTGATTTATAATTTTTTAAGAACTTACCATTGTCTTGCTATGATCCAAAGAATAGGGTGAGTGGAAGAGCAGGTCCTACCAGAGAGTTCTGGGGCCATTGACTGCCTCACCCCTTTCTACCCCAATTAACTATGAGAATAAAAACAGCCACCAAACACCTGTTATCCTTATCAGAAACCTAAACGTTCCATTTTATATCACACACGTGAAATAGAGAAAATAAATTAATTGAAGGCACTGTAGACTCTGAGTCATATAGACTTTTAAAAAGTTGTAAACAATTGCTTGCCATACAACCAAAGGTATGTTTTTTTCTTTTCAGTGTTATGAATGTGGGAAATATGTGCATTGTATGCCTGCAGACCTTGTGGCTCCTGCCCTTGGAGCTAGGAATGCGGTGCTGTTGAGGATCCCTTTTCATCCCCTAGGTGGCAGCAGCATTCTTTCTGGCTCACGGGGGATATTGCTCTGTAGCACAGCGCACCTCTATTAAAGGGAGAAGCTGCAAGTCCCACCTCTTTAAGTCCTTACACTCAAATTTATGTTGTTCCTTCATATTTACTGCTATTTCTGAGGCTGTCTGACTTAGTGAGTCTACTATTTACTAATGAGAATAAATGACTTTCTCTTTTGTATGGAAAAATAATGGCTTTTTATTTCTAGAACCGTTCATACATCTAGACCAGGGTTTCTCAACAGTGGCATTGACATTTTGGGCTGGATAATTCTTTGTTGTGGGGCCTGTTCTGTGCATTATAGGTTGTTTAGCAGCGTCTCTGGTCTTTACCCACTAGTCACCAATAGTACCCTTACCTACCCTCCCCATTTGTGACAACCAAAGATGTCCCCAGACATTGCCATATGTCCTCTGGGGGAAAACATTGCTCCTAGTTGAGAACCACTCAGCAAGGTGGTTTTAAGTCTTACCAAAGATTGGACCCTACATTCCTACCTATTTAATTTTATATAAGTGTGTAAATTAAATCATATATATTTATAGCTTAAATATATTCTGCTTTTTTGTTTATTTGCTTAGAGGATACATTTTCTAGAGAAGAAAAATAAAGTAGAAAAGAAAATTAAAGGTACAAGTGTAGATGTTATACATCTCACCCTGGCCCCAGGAGAAGGTTGAGGTTTTCAAATTATAGTTTCCTGTTAATAATAATAACCACAGACATGTGGTTCTATTACTTTTTATTCCTTTTGATTTTAACCAGCCTAGCTGAAACTGAATCATGAAAAGGAGAAACACCATAAGAGTTATACCCGCAAACAATTTTTCAGTAGTTGAAAAATTTTCAAAGAATTAAAGAATCTCAAGTTGGAAAGGACTTTAGGGGTAGCTTGGTCCAACTTTGGAATCTCTTAAATCTGGGGTGCAGGCATCGGGTGTGAACCAAGTGGAAGGGAGGGGAGTATCATCACAGATGCTCAGGTCTGTGGCCTCTTCTAGGTGAGCAAAGTGAAAGCCAATTTAGAAGAGAGAGATTTGGTTCTTTGCAAAACAAAACAAAGTAAAGCAAAGTACACAAAACAAAAGCCAGCCCTTCCCTCACCCAGTCTTAGACTGTAAGTTCCCAGAAGAAGATGGCACTAGGACGGGAGGACACTATTAGGGCAGGACCCCCGAATCAGGCCCACCTGAGACAGGGTTAGAACCCAGGTGTGATAACAAAAACTCCACTTATGTTAAGTAGGCACTTCCTTTTTCTGTTTGATCCAAACACTCTTTACATTATCAGAGCTTTCCAGTGACTGAGTGGGGGGAAGAAATGGATGTGAGACCAGAACCTAAATATGAATAAATTCTAAAGGTGTGTTCCCCACCCCCTCCCTCTTTGGGATGCCTCCAGTTTTAGAGGAGGGAGATACTTCTTTGGGCAACCAACCAAATCAGACTTGGACATGTATTCAGAGAACCCTGTCAGCTGGGAGAGGACCATGTTGCCACCTTCTGAACAGATATGATTTCCAAAATAGAAGGGGTGATTTCACTAGTGAAGAAAGAAACAAAGGCCAGAAAATGAAGTCCATTTGGCATCATTTGGGTCATCTTCATCTGAGCATGTAATAATTGTGATGGAATCATGGGATGAAACACATGGTATCAAAGGGTTTAATATTGAGTGAGGCCTGGGGGGTGGGGATAGTGTGGAAGAGCAGAGAGATAAGGCCAGTTCAAATGTACAGGAGGTAGCTGTTCTTTAAAGGCATAGTCGCATTTTACTCGAATTTTTCTACATTGTTGTGTTAAGCTCTTTCAAGAATGTCTGTCCTGTTGGGAAATGAGATATTTCCTAAAACTCATTTCTCTTCCCATGAATCCCATCGGTCAAGGACTGACATCCAAATAGTAGCCCTAGAGAGAGCAGGATCCCAGTGAGAGACACATCTGAGGAGGTCTTCCAGTAGTGACTTGATTCTGTGGCCTCCATTTAAGATGTTCAGATTCAAGTAGCATCTCAATGATCTTTGCACTGCAATATGGGCCACAAAGCACTGTGGGTACTCTGGGAGGCTGGGTATGTAGAGCAAGTGAAGGTCGTCAGTGAACTGGGGCCAGGGACAGGGGTAAAACTCGATTCCCTAATCTTGTTCCAGAATTCCATCAGCTTGGCTTCACTGGGGTTGTTCATAGAGCTGTCATTTAACTTTTGGTCACTTATACACTATTTGCTAACTGTTCATAATTCCTGTGCAATTTCACTCATAACATGGGAAACAAAGACAGCAAAACAAGGGGCCCTTATGCTTTTCTCTGCTATCATCAGTGGATAAAATTGGCTGGGCAGAGTACAAGCTTTCCCTTGCTACACTGGATGGAATTTTTTTTGGAAGAAAATGTATGTGTGTGCAGTTAAGTGCAAATGCCTTGTGAGGTGTCTAAAATATAGCATTTTTCCGTTCATAGAGCTGTCATTTAACTTTTGGTCACTTATACACTATTTGCTAACTGTTCATAATTCCTGTGCAATTTCACTCATAACATGGGAAACAAAGACAGCAAAACAAGGGGCCCTTATGCTTTTCTCTGCTATCATCAGTGGATAAAATTGGCTGGGCAGAGTACAAGCTTTCCCTTGCTACACTGGATGGAATTTTTTTTGGAAGAAAATGTATGTGTGTGCAGTTAAGTGCAAATGCCTTGTGAGGTGTCTAAAATATTTTTTTCCATCTATTTTTGTGGGGAGATGGATTAGAATCAGTAGATTAATCATTCAGTCAGCAAATATTTGAAAAGATACAAGTCGTTGTCGGAGCTGCTGCTAGCCTACACTGAGTTGTACAAATTAGAGAAAGGCAGTCCTCTGGGCAGAAAGAGCCCTGCCCCAGGCCACATGACTTTAGCCTCCATCCCCTCTCAGTTGGGTGCCTTTGTGCAGTGTACAAACTGTACAACTGTACATGACTGTACATTGAGGTGAGAGAATGGGCCATCAATTATGCCCTTAGATTGGAAAATTTCTTGAAGAATTAGGTCTTGAGCAGAGTTTAAAGGAAACAGGCCTCTCTTTTGGGCATGGCAGACAGGAGGAAGTAGGTTGTTTATTCTGAGGGAAAAACTGTAAAGACCTGCTGGATTCTTGCCCCTGAAGCCTTTACCCCTACAGCTGGGTTAATGAAGCCTCCTTGCTGCTGTAGGAACCATCCTGACGGTAGGGAGAAGGAAAAGGAGCTGAGAACTTAGCACTGAATGAATTTTCTCACTGTTCAGCTCTGTGATGCTACTTCATGCCTGTCAAGAACAGCTCCTTGTTTTTTTGACTCCTGCCATGTCTTCAGAGTTTTCTTAGTGGTGGAATTTTGTGCCTGGTTTCTGGCCTTCTCCCCATCACCCCTCACTGCTTCCCTGTCCCCTCCCCCTGCCGCCTGTACCCAGGACTGGAGCCTGTGACCCACAGGCCTTCCTGACTTTCTGGCAGCCTGCATGCTTCCAGGCACCCACCACGTGGACTTCTGACCACTGGCCTCACCTGTTCAGGTGATATCCTGGATCAAGGGCTCAGTTTGGACCTTCAAATACTGTTTATGCTTTTACCCCATGAATCTCTCTCCTGGTTTTGGACTAATTTTTAGAACGATGGTTCTCAAAAGGGACTGCTCATTAGAATTGCCTAGGGGACTTTGTAGAATTTGGATGCCAGGGATACATTCTGGATCAGTGAAATCAGGATTTCTGGGGATGCATAGGCACCAGGAATTTTAAACCTCCACGGGTTTATCCAATGGACAGGCATGATTGAGAACCACTGTTTTCAACTACATCCACTATCTGTCCATCCTTAGATTAGTCAGCCTTTGCCGTGCCGTCACGTTCAGACTTGAGGCTTTCGTGCAGCCTCGTGAGTTGAATTGTATCCCTGGTTCCAGTTCTCCCTGGGGTGGCCTGGCTCCCCACCAGACAACCTTAGATTATGATAATGTTTTGGAGCCAGAAGGCTGAGAGGGCTATCTGGAGACCCAAAGTAAGTCTTTTGTGGTTTCCTTAGCCTGTAATTCTAATAAATGCGATCCATCAGCCTTGTCTTGCCTAGGAAAGAACATCCTTCGTAGGCAATCCTCAGTTTATGAATGGGTTGTGTTCCAAAATTTGTTTGTGGTCAGTTGTTAGGGATGTAGAACCCAATTCCCATAGTAACAGGGTTACAAAGGAAAGTGGCAGGTTGCAATAGTCTTCTGAATCCTTAAAACGCTGAACTTTAGAACTAACAGATTCAAAGAATCAAGTCACTCTTTATTATTAGGTTGAACCGTATGAAACTGAAATTTTTGTATATGTCGAAAATGATTGAATATTGGCAATTTTATATGGGTTCAACTTATAATATGTTTTACTTTAGGCAGAAGACAGTTTTAATCACTAGATTGGAAAATTCAGAGCACATACACCCTTATAAGGATCCTAAGAGGATCAGTAACCCCTTTCTTCCTACCCTCCCTCCTCCTCAGTCTCTCCCCTGCTAGTCAAGTAGGCGAGGAACACAGGGCTTCCAAGGGAGCAGGTATACAATGAGGAGGTATACAAATACAGGTATACAAATGAGGAGGGCTTTCCCAGGCGTGGACTTCTCTTAATCCGGCTGGTGACTAGGGGTGGGGCCGGGGAGGTAAGTGAGAAGGGGAAGGCGGGGCTCTGATGTCAGCAACCACCAGGGGAGCAGACATTCCCACAGAAGCCATTTAGGTACCTCCTTTTTTAGAGCTGTCTTCTGGGAGGGGGTGGGGCAGCAGCTGGGGTTTTGCCAGGAGCAGGGCAGTCTGGAGGCCTGGGCGAAGATTAGCATCAATTCCACACACATGGGCCACATGTCAGCTGAGAGTGCGTAGGTGAGGCCAGTGAAAGTTACCTGCCTTGATGAGTGATGAGCATGTTTCATGGATAAGTAAAACCATTTGAGCCTTGTTTTGTGTGCATTGTCGTACAATAGAAACTGTACATTTTACACAACGGGTTGCTTTATGAGTCACAAAGTGGCCGAGTGTCCTCTTTCCTACTAATGCAGGAAAGGCCATTCTGTTTTCAGAGCTCAGGATTCATGTCTGACACATAGTAGGTACGTAGTAAGGGTTGCCTGGGAAACAAGTAGTGCCGATTATTTTTCCTCTCTGTTTTCTATGAAAAGCTTGAAGATCATGAGTGTGATTCCTCTGGAGGGAAATGTAGCAGTTCTCAGAAAAATTATATTTGTATTACCTAGGAAACTAATGACTTTAGGGGAAGGCTCTATGTTAGTTTAGAAGACAGCTGTTTTCTTTATTTCAATGTTAACTGTGTATTTTATAAAGGAAAACAGCGTTTTCATCGATGCTTGTCCTTCCTCCAATAATCCAAGTTCCTATCTTCATTCTACATGAATTAAAATCCTATTTGTGTCCTACACTAATTCAATAAAGCGGCTTGAGATGTGTGCTGCTCCAAATGAATTTTAGGTCAAGAAAGGGAAATCTCAGAGTCTTAATGGAGTTGGCTGTCTGAGGACAACTGAAGATTTCCATTCAGAACAATAATAATGGAAATGGGATATAAAAAATAAAGATGTGACTACAAAGATTATGGGAGCTCTTTTTTTCTCCTTAGCCAAGCATAGATGAATAAAAAAAAAATTGGAGGCCATATATGGGAGCCTTCACTATTGTCTGGGTCACATCTTTCAAAAAGAATGAATGGAGCAGCAAACAAATAATTATAAATTCCATGGACTCTGAAAAATAGTCTGATCTCTTAGCTTTTGCAAGTGATTTCCATAATGCATTTTCCTTCATCACATTTGAATGCCATCTGTTGCCTGTTTTCATGCGTGAGGTCAATTCTGAATCACTTTATGCAATTATGCAAATACGGTTTCTATGAAGTACAGGAAAGTAATGTTGCTTTCAATCATTTTTGAAAGCCTTCCAGCGATCGTCTCACTCTAGACTAGTAAAACTGTACCGTTCTTTCAATCGTTTAACGTATTGTAGAAGTAAAACTCTGTCAACATCTTTTAGAAATGGTACATCCAGCAGTGGTAATTCGACAATGAAAGTCGTACCAGAGAAAAGATGGCGTGTTTCTTTATTTTGAAGATAATGCAGGGGTCATAGTAAACAATAAAGGAGAGATGAAAGGTTCTGCCATCACAGGACCAGTTACAAAGGAATGTGAAGACCTGTGGCCCAGGATTGCATCCAATGCTGGCAGCATTGCATGATTCTTCGGTGTATTTGTAAAAGAAAAAAAAATAAAAATTATTTGTTCCCCCCAGGAAAAAAAGTTTTGTTTATTTTTAAGATGGTCTGGAATGGTCTTTAATTTTTTTAGTCTGTGAGCATTACTAATTGCTACTCCCAGACTGGGGCCAATCTGACTATAATTGTATTTCTGCATACTAGTCCCAGCAAAACACAGACATATTGTCTTACACATGCTGTGATAACCTTCTGCCCCAGCCTCAGTCAAGAGGAAGGATCATGTGGGGTTTTCTCATTATCTTTCTTCTGTGATTATGCAGCTTACACAGCAGTAGTCATGGACTGATCACAGCACAATACAGGAAGTGACATCATACCAGTACTGCTGTCTAGTATTTGTGTGTGTCTAAGGCAGAAGTAGGGGCTGGGATATGACAGAGATAAGAAAAGAAAATGTTTTCTCTCTAGAGCCTAAGCAGAAGATTATACTTATATCCAGAGGAACATAATGAAAATACTCTTACCACTGAGGGTACATAGACTGTATTTGGACTACTCAGAGATCAGAGTAAAAAAGGCAAAGATGCAGCATCTAAAAATAGAAAGAGGAGTGAGTCTAGCCATAATTAGTGAAGTGGGTAGCTGGTATTGAAGGGATAAAAATTCAGTATATAAGAACTCTAAACAAAATGAACTTCCGGCAGCTTTATAAGCAGATACCAAAGATAAAGGCTATATTTGAAAAAGTAACAGAGCATCACAGAATGGCATAGAACACCCAGAAAATTCAGTTATTCAAATAACACATTTACTGAGCACCTGCTGTGTTTCAAGTACTGTGGATAACACTGGAATACAGCAGTGAAAAAAACAGACAATGTCCCTTGGAGATTATTCTAATTGGGAGGCAGAGAATAAACAAGTAAATGGGTAAATGAATCCATTTATGGTATATGGACAAGTAATAATATAGTTATTACAGTAAAAATTAAAGTAATATAATTCCAGGTAATACAAAGGGCTCTGAAGAAGTTAAAGCAAGATAAAGGAATAGAGCCAGGGGTGGTTGTGTTTAACAGTACAAATTTAGGACAGTCAGGAAAGTCTTCTCTGGGGGGGTTACATTTGAGCAGAGAGACCTGAGTTATGTGAAGGAGTGGGCTATGTGAACATATGGGGGAATAAGGTCCCAGGAGGAGAAAGAGCTAGTGTAAAGTCCAGAGGCAGGAGCAAATTCGAAGCATACCTGGAAGTAGCAAGAATGCAGGTCAGAGGGAGTGAAGCCTAAGAGGTAGGCAGGTCTGGCTCATATAAAGCATTGAAGACCATTGGATATTATTATAAATGGAAATAAAATGAAGGGTCAGAGCAAAGGTGGATGGCATAATTTGATTCATCTTCAAGAGTTCTGACTGGCTGCTACATCAAGACTAGACTGAAGGCAGAGTGGAGCCAAAGATGGGAGACCCAGGAAGCTTTAGCAGCTGTGTAAAAGGGAGATGATGGAGGCTTGGACCATAGTGGTATCGATGGAGGTGGTAAGAAGGTTTGGACTTGAGGCATATTTTGAAGATAGAGTCAACAGGATTCACTGATGGCTTGGATAAGTGGTTAGAGGAAAAAGGGGACTTGGAATGACTCCTGTGCTTCTGGACTGAACAATTATGTGAAAGGGGATTCAGTTTATTGGGAGTGCTTTTTAAAAATTAAAATAAAAAATTAAAATTAAATATATTTAATGTCTAGTTTGGCAGGAAACATTGTTTTATTTTTTCAGTGTCTACTCTTAATTATATATATATATATATTTAACATCTGTATAGGAGTATACTTGCTTTACATTGTTGTGTTAGTTGCTGCTGTATAACAAAGTGAATCAGCTATACGTACACATATACACATTTCTGTGTATTAATTTTGTATCCTGCAACTTTACCAAATTCATTGATTAGCTCTAGTAGTTTTCTGGTGGCATCTTTAGGATTCTCTATGTGTAGTATCATATCATCTGCAAACAGTGACAGCTTTACTTCTTCTTTACTTCTTCTTCTTTTCTGATTTGGATTCCTTTTATTTCTTTTTCTTCTCTGATTTCCATGGCTAGGAGTTCGAAAACTATGTTGAATAATAGTGGCGAGAGTGGACATCCTTATTTTGTTCCTGATCTTAGAGGAAATGCTTTCAGTTTTTCACCATTGAGAATGATGTTTCCTGTGGGTTTGTTGTATATGGCCTTTATTATGTTGAGGTAGGTTCCCTGTATGCCCACTTTCTGGAGAGTTTTTATTATAAATGGGTGTAGAATTTTGTCGAAAGCTTTTTCTGCATCTATTGAGATGATCATATGGGTTTTCTCCTTCAATTTGTTAATATGGTGTATTACATTGATTGATTTGCATATATTGAAGAATCTTTGCATCCCTGGGATAAACCTCACTTGATCATGGTGTATGATCCTTTTAATGTGCTGTTGGATTCTGTTTGCTAGTATTTTGTTGAGGATTTTTGCATCTATGTTCATCAGTGATAGTGGCCTGTAGTTTTCTTTCTTTGTGACGTCTTTGTCTGGTTTTGGTATCAGGGTGATGGTGGCCTCATAGAATGAGTTTGGGAGTGTTCCTCCCTCTGCTATCTTTTGGAAGGTGATTGGTCTGTTCATATTTTCTGTTTCTTCCTGGTTCAGTCTTGGAAGGTTGTGCTTTTCTAAGAATTTGTCGATTTCTTGCAGGTTGTCCATTTTATTGGCATATAGTTGCTTGTAGTAATCTCTCATGATCCTTTGTATTTCTGCAGTATCAGTTGTTACTTCTTTTTCATTTCTAATTCTATTGATTTGACTCTTCTCCCTTTTTTCTTGATGTCTGTCTAATGGCTTATGAATTTTGTTTATCTTGTCAAAGAACAAGCTTTTAGTTTTATTGATCTTTGCTATCATTTCCTTCATTTCTTTTTCATTTATTTCTGATCTGATTTTTATTATTTCTTTCCTTCTGCTAACTTTGGGCTTTTTTTGTTCTTCTTTCTCTAATTGCTTTAGGTGTAAGGTTAGGTAGTTTATTTGAGATTTTTCTTGTTTCTTGAGGTAGGATTATATTGCCATAAACTTCCCTGTTAGAACTGCTTTTGCTGCGTCCCATAGGTTTTAGATCATTGTGTTTTCATTGTCATTTGTTTCTAGGTAGTTTTTTATTTCCTCTTTGATTTCTCAGTGATCTCTTGGTTATTTAGTCGTGTGTTGCTTAGCCTCCATGTGTTTGTATTTTTTACAGTTTTTTTCCTGTAATTCATATCTAGCCTCATAGCATTGTGGTAGGAAAAGATACTTGATATGATTTCAGTTTTCTTAAATTTACCAAGGCTTGATTTGTGACCCAAGATATGATCTATCCTGTAGAATGTTCCATGAGCACTTGAGAAGAAAGTGTATTCTGTTGTTTTTGGATGGAATGTCCTATAAATATCAATTAAGTCCATCTTGTTTAATGTATCACTTAAAGCTTGTGTTTCCTTATTTATTTTCATTTTGTATCTGTCCTTTGGTGAAAGTTGGTGGTTAAACTCCCTTACTATGATTGTGTTACCGTCGATTTCCCCCTTTATGGCTGTTAGCATTTGCCTGATGTATTGAGGTGCTCCTATGTTGGGTGCATAAATATTTACCATTGTTATATCTTCTTCTTGGATTGATCCCTTGATCATTATGTAGTGTCCTTCTTTGTCTTTTGTAATAGTCTGTATTTTAAAGTCTATTTTGTCTGATATGAGAATTGCTACTCTAGCTTTCTTTTGATTTCCATTTGCATGGAATATC
>NC_041221.1:61310649-61352194 GCF_002837175.3 Physeter macrocephalus
CTTGTATTTCCTGCCTAGAAAAGTTCCTTTAGCATTTGTTGTAAAGCTGGTTTGGTGGTCTGAATTCTCTTAGCTTTTGCTTGTCTGTAAAGGTTTTAATTTTTCTGTCGAATCTGACTGAGATCCTTGCTGGGTAGAGTAATCTTGATTGTAGGTTTTTCCTTTCCATCATATTAAGTATTTCCTGGCCCTCCCTTCTGGCTTGCAGATTTTCTGCTAAAAGATCAGCTGTTAACCTTTTGGGGGTTCCCTTCTATGTAATTTGTTGCTTTTCCCTTGCTGCTTTTAATATTTTTTCTTTGTATCTAATTTTGATAGTTTGATTAATATGTGTCTTGGCATGTTTCTCCTTGGATTTATCCTGACTGGGACTCGCTGCTCTTCCTGGACTTGACTGACTATTTCCTTTCACATATTAGGGACGATTTCAACTATAACCTCTTCAAAAATTTTCTCAGTCCCTTTCTTTTTCTCTTCTTCTTCTGGGACCCCTATAATTAGAATGTTGGTGTGTTTAATGTTTTCACAGAAGTCTCTGAGACTGTCCTCAATTCTTTTCATTCATTTTTCTTTATTTTGCTCTGCAGTAGTTATTTCTACTATTTTATTTTCCAGATTACTTATCTGTTTTTCTGCCTCAGTTATTCTGCTATTGATTTCTTCTAGATAATTTTTAACTCCATTTATTGTGTTGTTCATTATTGTTTGTTTGGTCTTTTGTTCTTCTAGGTTCTTGTTAAATGTTTCTTTTATTTTCTCCATTCTGTCTTCAAGATTTTGGATCATCTTTACTATCATTACTCTTAATTCTTTTTCAGGTAGACTGCCTATTTCCTTTTCATTTGTTTGGTCTGGTGGGTTTTTACTTTGCTCCTCATCTGCTGCGTATTGCTATGTCTTCTCATTTTGCTTAACTTACTATGTTTGGGGTCTCCTTTCTGCAGGCTGTAGGTTTGTAGTTCCTGTTGTTTTTGGTGTCTGACCCCAGTGGGTAAGGTTGGTTCAGTGGGTTGTGTAGGCTTCTTGGTCGAGGGGACTGGTACCTGTGTTCAGGTGGATGACGCTGGATCTTGTCTTTCTGGTGGGCAGGACTGCATCAGGTGGTTTGCTTGGGGGTGTCTGTGACCTTATGATGATTTTAGGCAGCCTCTCTGCTAATGGGTGGGGTTGTGTTCCTGTCTTGCTAGTTGTTTGGCATAGGGTGTCCAGCACTGAGGCTTGCTGGTCATTGAGTGTAGGGTGTCCAGCACTGAAGCTTGCTGGTCATTGAGTGGAGCTGGGTCTTAGTGTTGTGATGGAGATTTCTGGGAGAGCTCTTGCTGATTGATATTATGTGGGGCCGGGAGGTCTCTGGTGGTCCAGTGTCTGAACTCAGCTCTCCCATCTCAGAATCTCAGCTTTGACACCCAGCCGGAGCACCAAGACCCTGTCAGCCACATGGCTCAGAAGAAAAGGGAGAAAAAAACCAAAAAAATAAAATAAAATAAAGTTATTAGAATAAAAAATAAAAAATAATTAAAATAAAAATATTAAGAAAGTAATTAAAAAAAAGAGAGCAACCAAACCAGTAAACAAATCCACCAATGTTAACAAGTGCAAAAAACTATACTAGGAAAAACATAAAAATCAGAAACTAGTCAGTTGCATACAGCAAACCCCAAGTCTACAGTTGCTCCCAAAGTCCACCACCTCAATTTTCAGATGATGTGTTGTCTATTCAGGTATTCCACAGATGCAGGGTACATCTAGTTGACTGGAGATTTAATCCGCTGCTCCTGAGGCTGCTGGGAGAGATTTCCCTTTCTCTTCTTTGTTCGCACAGCTCCTGGGGTTCAGCTTTGGATTTGCCCCTGCCTCTGCATGTAGGTTGCCCCCTGGCCTCTCTTCTTCCCCCAGACAAGAGGGGGTCAAAGGAGCACCTGATTCGGGGACTCTGGCTCACTCAGGCCAGGGGGAGGGAGGGGTACGGATGCGGGGCGAGCCTGTGGCGGCAGAAGCCAGCGTGACATTGCAACAGCCTGAGGTGCCCCGTGCGTTCTCCCAGGGAAGTTGTCCCTGGATCATGGGACCCTGGCAGTGGCGGGCTGCACAGGCTCCCGGGAGGGGAGGTGTGGACAGTGACCTGTGCTCGCACACAGGCTTCTTGGTGGCGGCAGCAGCAGCCTTAGCGTCTCATGCCCGTCTTTGGGGTCCGCGCTGATAGCCGCGGCTCATGCCCATTTCTGGAGCTCGTTTAAGCAGTGCTCTGAATCCTGTCTCTTCGTGCACCCCGAAACAATGGTCTCTTGCCTCTTCGGCAGGTTCAGACTTTTTCCCGGACTCCCTCCCGGCTAGCCGTGGCGCACTAACCCCTTCAGGCTGTGTCCACGCAGCCAACCTCAGTCCTCTCCCTGGGATCCGACCGAAGCGCGAGCCTCAGCTCCCAGCCCCCGCCCGCCCTGGCTGGTGAGTGGACAGGCCTCTCGGGCTGGTGAGTGCTGGTCGGCACCGATCCTCTGTGGGAATCTCTCCGCTTTGCCCTCCGCACCCCTGTGGCTGCGCTCTCCTCCGCGGCTCCGAAGCTTTTCCCCCTCCGCCACGCGCGGTCTCCGCCGCGAAGGGGCTTCTCATGTGTGGAAACCTTTCCTCCTTCACAGCTCCCTCCCACTGGTGCAGGTCCCGTCCCTATTCTTTTGTCTCTGTTTATTCTTTTTTCTTTTGCCCTACCCAGGTATGTGGGGAGTTTCTTGCCTTTTGGGAGGTCTGAGGTCTTCTGCCAGCGTTCAGTAGATGTTCTGTAGCAGTTGTTCCACATGTAGACGTATTTTTGATGTATTTGTGGGGAGGAAGGGGATCTCTGCGTCTTACTCCTCCGCCATCTTGAAGGCCCTCGGGAGTGATATTTTAGATATGTTAAGTTTGAAATCCCTGATGGAGGCCAACTGGTGATGTCAAGAAGGCGACTGGATATATAAACCGGGTGCTTAGAGGTGACATTAAACTGGAGATATTCATGTTGGGTCCCTAAGTGTATAAATGTCATTTAAAGTCATGAGCCTGGATGAGATAAGCTTAGGGGTAATGTACAGAGAGGACTGGGTCTTGGGGCATTCCAGCATTTAGAAGTGAGAAAGATCAGGAGCAAAGGAGACTGAGTGGCAGTTGCCAGTGTCCAAAGAGCAGAGCCCCAGCAAATGGGTGGAGACCGTTCAAGATTGAGGGTGGTGTTACCTCTGTCAAATGCTGCAGAGAGGAAAGGCAGGATGATGGTAGAGATGCATCACTAGATTTGGCCAAGTGGATGGAGATCTCTCTATGTCTCTGAGTCTGTATATATACACTCACAGAAAAATTGAGCCAGGCTATTAGAGTATCTCCTTTAAACATGCTTTTGTGCAGACAAAAAAAGAGAAAAGTTAATGAATTGTGGATTGACAATGCATTAGTTGTTTCAGAATAATTCAGATATTGACATATTCATGGGGCACCTAGTATCTCCTATTTCTTAACATGTCAAAGGTCTTAGGGGGAAAGTACACATTTTCATTAAAATTTTATTGCAAAGCTGATGAGTTGAATATGCTTTCATTTATTTTGATCTCCTTCGGTAACAGTTCATAGGGCATGTGGGTACAATTTTGTTTCCTATTAGACTCGACTATTTTTGCAATATATACCCATACCAAATCACTATGTTGTACACCTGAAAGTAATATAGTGTTATGTGTCAATTATATCTCAATAAAAATTAAAATAAAATAATGAAGCACAGAAAGCAAGAACTCAACTCTTATGACTATTCAGAATCAGAATAATAATAATAATAGTATTTTAGAGCTAATAGGGATGAGAGACATAGCGGGGTCTTTTTAAAAAATTTTTATTTATTTATTTTTTTTAAATTTATTTATTTATTTATTTTTTTTTTGTGGTATGCGGGCCTCCCTCTGCTGTGGCCTCTCCCGTTGCGGAGCACAGGCTCCGGACGCGCAGGCTCAGCGGCCATGGCTCACGGGCCCAGCCGCTCCGCGGCACGTGGGATCCTCCCAGACCGGGGCACGAACCCGGTTCCCCTGCATCGGCAGGCGGACGCGCAACCACTGCGCCACCAGAGAAGCCCCCATAGCGGGGTCTTAATATTGGAAACAGAAAAGCAATTTGATGTAATAAAAAGAGTATTAGGTTTGAAGTTAGAAAAATTTGGATGTGAATCCTAGCTCCACAATTTACTGTTTGATCTTCTGTGAGTTTGCAGAGTCTTGATTTTCTAATCTATAAAATAGGGATAAATAGCATATATATGCTTGTGGAGAGGATTAAATAAGATAATGTGTATAAAGCACATGGTCCCAGGGACTTCCCTGGTGGTCCAGTGGTTACAACTCCGTGCTCCCAATGCAGGGGGCATGGTTTTGATCCCTGGTGGGGGAACTAAGATCCTACCTGCCGCAAGGCACGGCCAAAAAAAAGAAAAAAGCACATGGTGCTGCATAGTGCATGCCTGATATGGTCAGGAATTTACACCATGTTGGTTGTTCTCCTTTACCAGGCTTGAAGTCACATCACAAAGGTAGCATAGTAGGGCTGGGACCAGAGTCCCCGTGTCCTGACTTGATTTCCAAACTTTCTCCAGTGAGCCATCACGGTCACGTATGGAGTTGAAGGAAGGGAGACATTTAGCTGCCTATGCCTCAGCTCTGCAGTCAGAATCATTGGGACCCTCATAGGGGAGTGGTTTGTAACATGGGAACACTCTGAAAACAATCAGAAAGAGGCTGCCCTGTCCTTCAAGGAGTTCTCATCAAATACGGGCATCAGCGCTCACTTGCATAGGGAAATTTAAGTGAGAATCTTTGTATAACGTACACTCTGTTCCAAAATTACTGGTCTTCCAAAGCACTGAGGGACCTGGGCTAGCTTTTTGTCATTTATTCCCAAAGGAAAAAGGATGTTTGCTGAACAGGTACAAGAACTGATCAAGTTCATGCCATCTGTCATCATTCCCTTCTTCCACCCAGTGCAGGCTACTTATACATAATTTTAAGTCATGCAGTTTTTATTCTTATCTCTACATTTTGGTTGTATCTTTCCCATTTCCCCCACCCCCTCCTCTGTCCATCCACTGGAGATCTTCTTGCAGTCTCTTTGACATTATGTAAAGTACCCATCCTCAGAAGCTAGCTGTATTCCAAAGTTTTTCTGGAAATTCCAACACGGAGGAGAGCTCTCCCTCCTCAGAACAGTGGGCTACTATTTAATCTATAGAATAAAACTATGCAAATTTGACTGCCCACATTTTCCCTGTGGCTGGCCATCTTTCTAAAATTTATGCTGATCACACACAGGCCTCTTGACAGGTCATCTTAGGTCCAGTAATGGCAGAAATAAAACTTATAGGCCTGGATCATTTCTATCCACAAAATATATCCAGCATCATCAATGATATGAAAACGTGAACAAAGGATGGCTCTGAGCCACCCTGACCCCTGAGTAGGGTGATGGCTCAGGGCTGGTACAGGTGGTACTGATAGCCAGCAGCCCATTGAGTGTGAACTCTGTGAGGTCTAGGGCTCCCTAGATAAAAGATTTTATTCTTTTTCCACTGGAAAGACCATGTCATATCAGAAACAACTCCTGCTCCCATGTAAATCAACCAATCTGGTGTTCAGTAAACCTAGAGGCTAATGGTAAGATTAAAGTTTAATTATGGTGAGTGTGGAGTCCTGCTCAGTGCCTGGGCACACAGGTTGGCCAAGCCTAGAAGAGCCATCATGAATGCTGATGCAGTGGGCTGCTGCGCAAAGAGCATGTGCAATGGGAACAGGTCGATTCAAGTTCACATCCTGACTCTTGACCTAGCAACTAGTTACGTGTTCTTGGGCGAGAGGGTCAATCTCTGTGAGTCTCAATCTCTTCATCTGTTAAATTGTGGCAAATCCAGCCTCTGCTTGGTTTCAACGGGGTGCACTTTCAGCTGGCTCCTCAGCTGAAGGCTGGTTTATATTTTCTAATTTGCCTCCTTTTCTTCAACTTGTAGCTAAGATCAAAACCAGAAATGGATAGAGCATGTGCAATGGGAACAGGTCGATTCAAGTTCACATCCTGACTCTTGACCTAGCAACTAGTTACGTGTTCTTGGGCGAGAGGGTCAATCTCTGTGAGTCTCAATCTCTTCATCTGTGAAATTGTGGCAAATCCAGCCTCTGCTTGGTTTCAACGGGGTGCACATTCAGCTGGCTCCTCAGCTGAAGGCTGGTTTATATTTTCTAATTTTTCTAATTTGCCTCCTTTTCTTCAACTTGTAGCTGAGATCAAAACCAGAAATGGATAGAATAAAAGCAGAAATGGAGTCTGGATGATTTATTTGCACCCAGAGACCTGAATGCTTTTAGAACCCATGAAGCTGGAGGAAGGTGCATTGCTAATAACTGAGGTGGAATCAAACTGACCTGGGTCTGCAAGATGCAGGTGGCTCCTGTGGCATCACCACATTGAGCAGCAGTGAAATTATTTCTCCCAAGGCAAACTGATGGTTGCGGAACTATTGGAAACGTTTCCTCCTTAGATAACTAGCATTCATTAAAAAAAAAAAGAAATATTTTTGGTTTTTTTTTTTTCACACACACACACACACTGTATTTTATTTTTACAAGAGATAAATAAACTGACACCAAGCATTGTAGATGGATGACCACAACAAAAGCAACAATGATTGCAATTACCAAACACGAAACACTCTCATACTATGTCATAATATTGACATTCAGTCCAGTGATCCTCCACTGTAACAGCTCGTTTTTGAACCTTCATGTCATCATTTATAAAATAATGGATAATAATACCTCTCTCTCAGGATGGCTCTGAGGATTCTCAAAACTAAGGCTGAAATGCCTCACATATATTAGGTGTTCAGTAGATAATAGTTACTTTGTTTTATCTAAAAGGACAGGGTTGAGTATGAGAAGATATGCATGCCAGGAGATATCAGAGTCCATAGGTTTTTTTTTTTCTGTTCATACAATAATTTTTCTTGTAGGAATGTTGATAGGATTAGCCCAAGACGGTTTTTCCAGCAGTGAAGAGTGGCATGATTTTGCCTGTTTTACTACTATTCATTCAGGTAACTGACATGGTTTCCTGAGTCACAATGTTGCATCGGGTCACTCCTGTCCTTAGGACGCTTGTCTGGGCGGGTGAGGGATGGGAGAAGCTTGGTACCACTGCTGTCTCTCCTGTGTTCTTGCCCCCAAACCAGAGCTTTGCGTGTGGGCTCTGATAAAGTGGAGGAATGGTGGGTGTGGGGTGGCATGCCTGCCGTGGGTCAGCGGTTCCCCATGTGGTGCTGACTCTCTCCTGGGTAAGTGGAGCCACATTTCTTTCCTGGCAGCTGCGGAGCCCAAGCGTCAGCAGAGAGCTTTGAAGTTTCCTGGGGAGAAACAGCGTGCTATAAAGAGAAGGAATTATTATTGCTTCCTGGCTTTGGTGAGTTAGCAATGGTCTGGTGAATTTGGAAAGCAGCAGTTGGCTTTGCATTCAATTGTTGGGACTTATTTTTAATCAAAAATAAAAACTCCTCTTAGTTAGATTTGGATAGCAAAAACAAACAAAATAATGTAGACAAACAAAACCCTAACTTCCTTCTCTTCCCCAGAACTGTGCAAATGTATATTCATGAATCAGAAAGTAAATAAAAGCAAATGAAAAATGGATGTGATTTTGTAACTCTCTCGGAACAAGCAGCAGGAATTTAAATAATATTAAATTTACTGACATGTTTTTTTCAGTGTGTCCTCAGAATTTGTTTTTAAACCTTTCTTCTCTTTTTGAATAGGCCTTGGGGTGGGGAGTGTTTGTTGCTTAAGAGTGACGCAGATTCAGCCCTCCAACTTCCCCCCTTCCTGTTGCAGCATGGCTATTCTCCCTCCTCCCCCTCCTCCTTCTCCTAATACTGCATATTTCCTTCTCTTCTGTCTCTGTGTGAGGAATAGCTTTCTTGCCCAGTTGCACGCACAATGTAGTTATATTGCTTTTTGCTGGCAGTAAGAATGATCATGTGTAGATAGGGGTTTATGAATGTGACTTTTATAGTAGGCCTTTAATTGACCCAAGGGAGACACAGTGGGTATAGCTGATGCAGCTGGCATGCTTGATTAGAACATCAATATTAGCCTCAGCTTATCAGGCTTCTGTTGTATCTAAGGCATTGTGTTAGGTGAGATGGGATGTTTCTTTCTTTTTTTTTTTGGCTTAAACAACAGAAATATATTTTCTCACAATTCTGGAGGCTAAAAGTCTGAGATCAAGGTTTCAAGAGGGTTGGTGTCTTCTGAGGCCTCTCTCCTTGTCTCATAGATGGCCATCTTCTCCCCAATTCCTCACATGGTCTCACCTCTGTCTGTGCTTGCATCCTGATCTCCTCTTTTTTATTTTCTTTAACTTTTTATTTTATATTGGAGTACAGCCAATTAACAATGTTGTGATAGTTTCAGGTGCACAGCAAAGCGACTCAACCATACATACACATGTATCCATTCTCCCCCAGACTCCCCTCCAAGATGGGATATTTCAAAATATAGAAGACACTCCATGAGTGTTTGCAGAAGGTGTGTCACAAGTGATGCAGACCATGGAAATCCAGAGGGGTGGTATCTCTCCTCGCTGGAGTGAGCAGAGAGGCAGGCTTCATGCAGGAGTAGAATTCACTATATATATATATATATATATATATGTATGTATAGTTTTTTTGGGGGGGTGTGATTTTTTATTTTTAAAATTTTTAAATTTAAGTATAGTTGATTTATAATATTGTGCTAGTTTCAGGTGTACAGCAAAGTGGTTCAATTATACATATATATATATGTTTTTTTTCAGATTCTTTTCCATTATAGGTTATTACAAGATATTGAATATAGTTCCCTGTGTTCTACAGTAGGTCCTTGTTGTTTATCTATTTTATATATAGTCGTGTGTATCTGTTAATCCCAAACTCATAGTTTATCCCTACTCCCCCACTTTCCCCTTTAGTAACCGTAAGTTTTTTGCTTTCTATGTCTGTGAGTCTATTTCTGCTTTTAAATAAGTTCATTTTTATCATTTTTTAAGATTCCACATATGAGTGATATCATATGATATTTGTCTTTGTCTGACTTACTTCGCTTAGTATGATAATATCTAGGTTCATTCGTGTTGCTGCAGCTGGCATTATTTCATTCTTTTTTTATGGTTGAGCAATATTCCATTGCGTATATATACCACATCCTCTTTTGGATTCACTATATATTGAAGTGCATGTTGGAGGGGAGGAGGAAGGCTATTCTAGGCAGACGGACTACAGGAAGAAAGTTATAAAGGTCAAGAATCCAGAGTTGAACTGGGGGAGAGTGAGTAGACCCATGAAACTAGAGCAGAATTGAGTGTTAGGGGCTTAGAAGGTGATGGAGAACAGTGAATTGTGAAAGGCAAGCATTGAGAGCACATGTGGAGAGAAAATCTGGGGAAAAGAAACCCCAGTTAAACATCTAAAAACAAAATCCTAATTTAAGTTAAGGGATGAAGGATTTAGGGAGAATAGAGCCAACAGGTTAGAGAATTGGGCTGAGGTGGAATGAAAAGATAGATTTACATTAAAGGCAGGATTGAGAAGGGGATACAGGGGTGTTTCCTTCCTAACCTCAAACCCTGGCCTCCTCCTCTTCCTGCTTTCAGGCTGGTGGTGCTTCAGACAAGGGCAGTTTAACCTAGTAACTAAGCACGTGTATTTTGTCAATCCCAGTCTACCATATTGGCTCCATGGCCTGGGGCAAATTACCTCTCTGTGCTTCAATTTCCCCATCAGCAAAGTGGTATAAAAGAATAGTAGCCATGTCAGTGTTGTTGAGAGAATTAAAAGAGTCAAAGCATATGAGGTGCTCAACCACTACCTGGGCATTGTTATTACTTGAGGCTCTCCTTTGCTGCAACATTTCCTAGAAACTGGAGGTTGGGGATCTAGCATGCACCATGCATAGTGATCCCCTATTCTGTTAGTTTCCAGGTAACATTAGAAGAAAGTGTGTGAGTTAGTGTTTAGCTGAAATATAGAGACAACATGAAAAGCTTGTATGGCTACTTGTGAATTGAGAAGGTATCACTTGTTTTCTGTATGCAGAATGCCATACTAAGTATCTGCATTTCTCCTAAGGGGAGAGGAAATTAAATTCAGTGACTGACAGAGCACTAAATGCTTTCCCATATATTCTCTCATTTAGTCGTTATCACTATCCCATGAGAAAGGAATCATTATTCTCTTTTCAGACAAGAAAATAAATTGAGAGCCATTAGGTTATATATCTATAGGCAAAGAGCTAGTATGGGATGCCTAAACCATGTCCGCTGTGATGAGAACAGTGGAAACAATGCTTCGCCCCTCTCCCTCCAAGAAAAACAGGGATTTTTCTCTTGAAATATTAGAGGACCTGGATGATCACTCAGCATGTATTCCTAACCTCTCCACCCTTGTGATTATAGTTCCTGAATCTCTACTGATCACGGTAGGTGGCAGATGAGAAATGTCCGTAGGCTAGTAGCAAATCACTCAGAACAATTTAGAAGGCATGTTCATAAATTAGGGCATAGATGTCGACACTGTCATTTTCTGCCTGTGGGATGGAGAAAACGGATTTCATCAGGAGGTAAACTGGTGTGTGAAGCTACGGTTCATAAAACTGTCACTGAGCTAGATTTGAAAACAAGGAAAGGTTTCTGGAACAATAGTTAGTGCCCAGTTTGGATGGTGAAACAGACTGCCCTGCCTGGACACTCACACTTCAGTAGTTTGGGCTCCCAATTGGGTGTTGGCCCATAGGATACTTAGTTGAGCCTGTGTCAGCTGTCAGAGAACCACATCCTTCCAGCCTGTCACCGTAAGTGTGTTGGAGGAGGATCCCCATGTCCGGGGACTCATGTCACATTTGCCTGAGGGGAGGGTGAAGGGGCTTGTGGTCCTGTGTGCAGCTTAGTTCTGTGGTTTGCCCCGCTGCCATCTACCTTGCTGTAGAGAAGGGGAGGGTGAGCCTGGTGAGGGTGTGATCCTGGGAAGGCGGTGCGGGGTGGTCTTCCTTCAGCCCTAAGGCTCAGTCATTGCTGATGTCCTTTCAGACATGGAGTGAGCCTCAAGCCTATTGTATGCGGTACCAAAATATCACTTCACGCTACAAAACTCTGGCCAGCTACTCCCTGTTCAAGCTCATAAGCTGAAGAGTCTTCCTTAAAATACCTGTTCTTAAGTTTTTGACAGGGATTTTTTTTTAGTCAAAGCACTGTAATTTTTATTCCAAATGTATTTATTTGAATGGAAAGCACACGTTCACAGAAAAATAACTAAAGGCTACCAAAAGTCATCATGTGAAAACTGCATTTTCTATCCCCACCATTGCTCAGACCCCTAATTTATTTCTCACTCCTGAGGTCATCAATCACTGTATCTATTTTCTAGAGATATTCTGTATACAAAAAAATACTATATGGATAAAGATCTTGTTTTTCATTTCTTTTCCTTTTCTCCCTCCCTCCCTCCTTCCTTCCCTCCCTCCCTCTCTCCTCTCTTTCTTTCCTTTTTTTCTTTCTTTCTGTCTCACTCTTCATATGAGTTTTCTTTAAATTTTTTCATTTGTCAGAGTATCTTGTATGGCAATTCTTATAGACCTATGTATTAGTCAGGGTTCTCCAGAGGAACAGAATCAATAGTGTATACTATAAGAAATTACAACTTTTTATTATAAGGAATTGTCTTACATGATTATAGAGGCTGGCAAGTCCCAAGATCCGTAGTCAGCAAGACCCAAGAAGAGCCAGTGTTTCAGTCTAAGTCCAGGGGCTGGAGGAGACCAATGTCCCAGCACATGTAGTCAGGTAGGAGGAGTTCCCCTTATTTGTGGGAGGGTCAGCCTCTTAGTTCTGTCCAGGCTTCAACTGATTGAATGAGGGCTTCCCACATTAGGAAGGACATTCTGCTTAAATTAGTCTACCAATTCAAATGTTAATCTCATCCAGGAACATCCTTCAGAATACCCAAAATTATTTTTGACCAGATAGCTGGGCACTGTGTGGCCCAGTCAAGTTGACACATAAAAGTAGCCATCACAACCTGTTTTCTTCCTTTCTTTTAATTGTAATTTTTAAAAAAACAGACAAGTTTTTAGATTCATAGCAAAATTTAGTGAAAGGTATGGAGATTTCCCATGTATTCCCTGCCCCCGCGTATGCATATACAAACAGCCTACTCCACTATCACTATCTTGCACCAGAGTGACACATTTGTTATAACCGATGAACCTATGTTGACACATTATCACTCAAGGATATATACTTTATAAGCTATTTCTCTTACCTTACCTGTAGTTTTCATTCAGTGGAAAATAACTTTCTATTAGAGGCTTCCAAAAATGGAATTGGCTGCTTCTTGAGTACCCTTCTGTCCCTGGAAAATTTCAAATTGATATTGTCTTATGGATGCTGGGAAAGGACTCTGTTTTGCACTCGTTGAGATAAAATCTAGAGCTGTGAAATATGGGCCATACATTTAATTTTACATTTTCACATAGCAGGAAGGTAAAAATAAATAGGTGAAATTAATTTAAAAAATATATTCTGTTTAACCCAATATAGTCAAAATATTATTTCAATACACAATATAAATAAAATATTAATAAGGTATTTTATATTCTCTTTTGCATACTAAGTCTTCAAAATCCAGTGTGCATTTTACACTTATAACACGTCTCAATTTTGACTAGCCACATTTCAGGAGCTTAATGGCCATACGTAGCTAGTGGCTACTGGCTACCACACTGGATATCACAGGACTAGATAGGACCCATTTCAGTGGTGAGTCTTGTTTCTGAAGTTATTTATAGAATAGCCCAGAAAATGGTGCTGGGCCATTTATGAGACGGCTAAGTGTGGATGAGTGGAGAGAGGTCAGGGCTGAAGACAGGAGACCTGAGTGCTTTCCTTGCAATCATACAAACTAGCAGAGTGAGTGTATGAACTTTGCTCAACCCCTGTATTTCAGTTTTTCACCTTTAAAATGAAAGCCATGATACTTGTTTTACTCACCTTGCAGAACTGTTGAGAGGCTCGGAAGAGATAAAACATGTGAAGGTGCTTTGAAGAGTTGAAATCACATTAAATGTGATGTAATTGGTCAAGCAGAGTCAGCCATTCAGCGGTTGCTCTGTTCTCAGTCCTGCCACAGTCTTGTTGAACACCCTTAATCACTTCATGACTCAGTTTTTCCAACTGTTAGCAGGAAATATTTGAAACAGTCCTTTGAAGTGAATGATACAATGATAGTAGACACATTACATTGTAACGGTGTGTTTCCTGGGTGGCCCATCACAGCTCCTCATCCCCAAAACATATCAAAATACAAGAGACATGTGAATAGTAGACATTAAAGAATAGAGGTCAGGATTGTGGGCTGCTTTGCTTAACATTCCAGCTCTGTGCTGTGCTAATTGTGTGACATAGCTTTCATACCTATAAAATGGGGATCGAAATAGTAATTCCCTCATAGATACTATGTGAGGGTCAAAAGCACCAATACACATAAAGGACTTATGACAGAGCCTGGCACATACTGATAAATATTCACTATTTTCAGTGTTACAGATACTGCCAAGAGACAGTACTTATATCTGTATCAGTTTCCTATGGTTCTTATAATAAATTACTGCAAACTTGGTGGCTTAAAACAATACACATTTATTTTCTTACAATTCTGGAGGTCAGAAGTCCAAAATCAGTTTCACTGGACTAAATCCAAGGGTTGGCCGGGCCACACTCCCTTGGAAATTCTGGGGGAGAGTCTGTTTCTTTGCCCTTTCCAGCTTCGAGAGCTTCATTCCTCACATTATTTGGCTCACGGCCCCTTTTCCCTCTTCAAAACCATCAGTGTAGCATCTTCAAATCTCTCTTTGTTTTGTCATCATATCACCTTCCCTCTTGTCAAGTCTCCCTCTTAGGGACCCTTGTGATTATATTTAAAGCCACCTAGATAATCCAAGAGAATGTTTCCATCTCAAGATCCTCAACTTAATCACACTTGCAAAGTCCATTTTGCCATGTAAGGTAATAGTCACAAGTTCCAGGGGTTAAGACTAAAATATTCAGCCTACTACATACTCTAACTTTTTCTTTTTTAATATTTATTTATTTATTTGTCTGTGCCAGCTCTTAGTTGCGGCATGTGGGATCTTAGTTGTGGCATGTGGGATCTTTAGTTGCAGCATGCAGGCTCTTAGTTGTGGCATGCGGGATCTCGTTCCCCAACCAGGGATCAAACCCAGGCCCCCTGCATTGGGAGTGTGGAGTCTTAACCTCTGGACCACCAGGGAAGTCCCTAGTCTGACTTTATTTTAGTTTTATCCTCACTCTACCTCCTTATCTCCTCAAAATGATGTTTATTTTGCTGTAGAAGAAATAGAATGGCACATAGTTCACATCTGATTTTGCAGACTCTCATGTTTATTTGCTATTTCAGTTTGGAGAGTTACAATGTTTCTCTTTTCTAGGATTTTCATTCACTCTATAAATATATGAGAGCCTATATGGTGCTGGAAATTGAGCAGAACAGACAGAAACCCAACCTAACCTTATGGGATATGTGGGAGAAAACATAAATAAAAACACCACACAAACATGGGGCTGTGAAAGATAACTGCGGATGACTGTTGAGCATAGAGCAGATACTTTGTGTTTCAACATGGTGTTTTTTATGTAACGGGGATATTATAATTTTGGGGAGGCATTATGATGTAGATGCTGCAGAAACTTTTTACAATTGAGCTTACACTTGTCTAGAGGTAGGAAACACCTAGGTATATAGGAAAAGGGTTGTTACTAGTGAAAGTAAAGAAATTTCATAAGAACTCTATCTCAACAGGAATCAAGCAGAGGTGAGCACCCCTCTCCAAAATGAGAAAATATTTCAATGAATCAAGTTATTACATTTCTTTAGAAACTTTGAGCAGAGGATTAAGATTGGTTTCTGTTGCTTCATATGTTATAAATTTAACTTTAAGGAGTGGTCCATGCTGGGCCCAGGATTAGTGTCAGAGAGAAAAGAGCTGAAATCAGAATTTATGTTCTAGGATTAATGCTACTGGGAGAGAAATGATGCCTTAAAACCATGTTTTTAAGGTTGCCTCAAGAAACAAAAGTGCTACCTTCATGTACCATTGCTACAGGTGCTCAGTGAAAAAGAACTTTGTTATTTTTCTAAGACCTGACTGTCTTCTAAGACCTGACTACCAGGTCAGAGCAGATTTATGTTGTTGCTATGCCTTATGGAATAAACACACTTTCAGGCCACAGCAGTTTCATGCTGGAGGAAGGGAGTAATCGGTTATATTTGATCTTTCAATTTTTTTAGAAAATGAAGTCTCCTCATGCCATTTTTTCCTTCATACCATCCAAAAGTACTAATTGAGAGTGTCTGAGATAGCACCCTATGTGATTGTCTGGTGACATGCTTCAAATATTTGAAGGTAGTTATGTCCTCATTGTTTTATCTTTTGTAGATTGACTAACTATTGTTAATTTCTTTTTTAAAAACATTTTTAAAAGATATTTATTTATTTATTTATGACCACGATCTTAGTTCCCTGACCAGGGATTGAACCCGTGCCCCCTTGCAGTGGAAGCTCAGAGTCCTAACCACTGGACTGCCAGGGAATTCCCACTCTTGTTTATTTCAACTGACAGTTTTGAGCACCTACTTATGCCAAGCAGTAGGTTAAGGCTTAGTGTTGACTAAGAAAGGCATCATGATAGAAGATATAGGAAACTGTCCCACTAGAGAGATTAAGTACGTATTTGTAGGTAGATCAAAGAAATCTTCATAGAGGAGATGTATCTGGGGCTGGGTGTTGAAGAATGAGTAGGACAGTTGGGTAGGAGGAGTCTCTTACTGCATCACAATTCCAAGAAAGTTTCAGACAGGCTGATGGGGGGACTTCCAGCTAAGGTTGCCCTTTAGAGGATGACATCTCCCTTTGGGATGGGTCTGCCTCGGTCCCCTCGCCCTACTCAGGCTGACAGCAGCTCTCAGGGATTGTGGCATCTGCATGAATGAGGTCTTAGGTTTGGAAGAGCAGTGGCAGGAGACTCAGTCAACTCCTCTGAGCCATGGTTCAGGCCTTACCCATTTGGCTTGCACTTCACAATCCAGACTCACTCCTCTGATGGTGGAACTGATTTACAGTACGGATCATATCCATAAGAAGTGCACAGAGTTTGGTATGTTTGGACTTTAGAGTATACACAGAGGAACAATAAGAGGTAAGGTTGGCTGTGGAAAAAAAGGTTCAGATAGTGGGCGGCCTAGGAGGCCATGCTAGGGAGTTTGGACTTCATCTTATAGACAATGGGGTTTAAAGCAGAGGAACACATTTATATTTGCATGTTTATAAAATTATACTCCTTATAGTGATGAAGGTAGATTAAAGTGGCACAAGACTGAAATGAGGAGACCTGTTGTGAGGTTTTTTTTTTTTTTTTTTTTTTTTTTTGTGGTATGCGGGCCTCCCTCTGCTGTGGCCTCTCCCGTTGCGGAGCACAGGATCCGGACGCGCAGGCCCAGCCGCTCCGTGGCATGTGGGATCCTCCCAGACCGGGGCGCGAACCCGGTTCCCCTGCATCGGCAGGTGGACGCGCAACCACTGCGCCACCAGGGAAGCCCCAGGGAGGTTTTTATAATAGTCCAAGTAATGGATGTTGAAAGGCCAAGGAGTCAGGGCAAATGGAGAGACAGGAGGGAATTTATTATAGAAATTGTGAGGATTGAGGGATTCGTTGTCATAGTGAGACGGGTGGAAGGATGGGCAGATCATGTCATTAGTCAATATAGTACACACTGGAAGAGGAACGGATGGCATGCGGGGAGAATATGAAGTTAAGTTTTTGGACATGTGGAATTACAGGTTCTATCACCTATGTTTCCTGATGTGGTTTTTAGACCCTCTGTGATACTGGCTGGTCTCCTCTTGGATACACTCCAGTGCACCTCTCAAATGTGTTGTAAATTCCAATAAATCTGGTTCTGGATGTGATCAGAGCTCAGGGGAATGACAACTACGTTTTTTAATGCAGCCTAGGCCTGCATTAGCTTTTTCGGCAGCAGGCCCATGCTGTGGGCTTATTTTGAGCTTGTCATCCACTCAAGCCCTGACGTCTTTTTCACATGATCTGTTTTCAAGGCAATTCTTTATTCTGGAATTGATGGTTTTTTTTCTTAAACTTAGGTGCAATATGTTTCATTTGTTCCATTACATTTTATCCTGTGAGTTTGGATACATTATTCCAGCCTGTCAAATATGATTTTCAAATGTTGATTGATTCCCTTAGTCTTTCTCTTTGTGATACCTCCAAACTTTGTGATCTCTTTGTATTTGAAAAGTGTGTTCCATCCTATTCGATAGAACAAAACAGAAATAATTGAGAGCTTTGTGTCACTCAAGACCTCCTTCTTATTTGAAAGATACCTACTCGTCAGTTCTCTTTGGGAACATGGCTTTCATCTAACCACATTTATCCATTATCAATTTAAAAATAGTACGACAGACATTGCTGATGTGTTGTTGAACTCAGATGCTCTTTGTCTCTAGAATTTCCCTGGCCTGCCATTTTAGTGATCGTATGAGAAGGTAAGACTTGTCTTTAATGAGTCTGGGCTGCAACTCAGTACTTAGCACTTTCTTTGCTAAGCTCATAAACTATCTGTTTAGATATGCATTTCCCAGGGTTTGATGTCAGACTCATGGGGATATCATTTTCATAATCTTCTTTTGTCTGTTTTTGAAAATAAGAACCTTTGACTTTTTCAGTCCTTTTGACGTTTATCCTAGACTCATGTATTCCCTCACCCGTGAGATTAATATCTTAGTTGTTGCAGGTTCCTTTGGAACTTAGTATAATACAGTGGTTAAGAGTACAGTTAACCTGCCTGGGCAAGAATGCTGGCTGTGAAATTTCTGGCAACTTATTTATCCCTCTGAACTCTGAGTCCTTGTCTGTGAAATACAGTTAATAACAGTACCTATCAATTAAGTTGTTGTAAGATTAAACAAGTTAATCCATGTAAAGGACTTAGTGCGTGCCATGTAACAGGCACTCAGTAAATAAGCTCTATTATTACTCTAGAATGTCATTTGGTTCGGATCTAATATCTGCTTTCTTAACTATTTCCTCAATATGTCTTCTCTCTATTTCCCTATTAACCATGATTATTCTCTTTTTTTTAAGAGTTTGAAGACTGTTCTTTTTGATGAAAATGGAGTTTTCACTGTGGCGTTAAAACCAATTGAAGGGAGATAGATTTGAGTCAAATAACTTGGTTTTCTTTTGGCTTCTAAGGTACAGAATAATTTATTGCTTATTTTATTTCATTAGAATGGCCTGTTACTTGAATATATTTTGGAATTAAACTCTTTCCTTTTGTTTTTGACTGTTGGGAACTGCTTGTTTGCACATGCACTGCATCACCCCTCTGGAGGACATTACTGAGTGTTGGAGAGCAGTGTATAAATGTTTGGGAGTGTCGGTTCCCAAATCTGTAAAATAAGGGCCATGGAAGATTTTAGTATGTAGGGATTCTGTAGATTGGTTGGTGTTCCACTATAAGGTCTAAATATAGGGAAAGGTTTAGCCACAAGGGTGCTAAGCCTAGATTTCTAAGGGAGAAAAACATCAGGGCTTAAGGAGCAGGAAGTTCTTCCACAGAGTCTGGGAGACTCCTGGGATTAAGGGGTTCTTACCAATTTGCTCTCATCTCACAGCACCTCTATCCAGAACAGTGTCAGGGATCCTGTGGTTGCTTCTTCCAACTGAACTGAAACAATTACCTGATTCTGTGGAACTCAGAATCAGGTTCTGTGAATTCTCAACATATAAAACCATTCTGTATCAGATTGCTGTAAAATCGTCTATTGGAAGCAAAATTCCTTCCATTCTGCGAATAAACGAATGGCCTTATCCATGAATAAGACAGTCAAGGTTTCTATGCGAGAGCCTCATGGAAGGGATAAGCTTTCCAAAGATAAACCAGACTGGACAGATTTAAAGTGGTAAAGGCAGATTTTATTCAGGACTATTGCAATAATGGAAAAGAGATCTCAGTATCGATCTCCTCATATGGGCTCAATTCTGAATACAGCACTGGGCAAGTGGGGATTTATAGCCAAGGAACAGGGTGCGGCGTTAGTGGATGGAAAATTACCAAGAGGAAGCACCAGGGCTAGGGGATTCTGGTTAAGCTGACTTAACAGGATTCTTGCTGAAGGCAAACTAGGATGATCAGATATCAAGGGTGGAGGATTTGGTCAGATATTGAGGGTGGAGATCATCTCTAAACTGACTTAGCAGGATTCTGGCTAAAACTGGGTTCTTGAGAATATGCCCAAAGACAGGGCCTAGTTGAAACAGGAGGCTCAGAGGAGCTCGACGGATATTTAGTCAAGGAGGGCATCTTGTCAAGCTCTGAATGAATACTCCTTTTTCTCAAAATAGTTTTGGTAAATTTTCCTTTTTCCTTTTCCTTCAGTTGCATTCAGTATAGGGCTTGTGGACTCTTACTACCATGGAGGTAAGCTGGCTAGAGAGGATTCTTTAATTGATTCATGAGATGAGATGATGAGGAATTTTTTTTTTGATCTTTCCATTTCCCCCCCTACCCCTCTCCCCCATGAGCTTGTGCTGCTGCTTTGAACTAAAGCTCAGGAGAAATCCTTGAAAAATTAGACTATTAAGTCTAAAGTGAACTACAAAGGTTCAAGGCAACACAGGAGACATTAGAGGAAAACTTAGTGAGCCTTAACATTTCATTTTTTCCTGTTTTCACTTGGACACTTTATTTAAAGGATGAAATCAGATACTTCTTTTCTCTGGAGAAATAAAGCCACAGCGTTTTCCCTTTTGTCTCTTGCTGAGACTTATTCAAGGGCCCCAGGAGAGGCAGAACATGACAAGTGCGGTACCACCTTGTTTAGGTAAATGTTCAGTTCCATTTTCTTGTCTCCACACTCCTCCACGGTGGGCCCCTTCCCCCATACCCCCAGCTAGGCGTGTTCTTGGTGCTCATTCAGAACTCAGACAGAAACGCCTCCTGATGCTCCCTTTTGTAACTGGAGTCATAAAAATCTCTGAAATGTATTGTGCCAGCCAAACCCAGCTCTGCTCTGTGGAATCCTGCAGACACCTTTTTTACTCTCTCCTTTCAGTTTTCCAGAGGGCATCATCACGGAGGCCTTTTACTGAAAGTAGGTTTTTGTCATTTCTGTGCTTGGATGGGAGCCAGCTATTGCCTGAAAAACCTCTGAACTACAAAGGGCTTATGCAGCTGGAGAAGCTTATTCCTAGAAAATTTGAAAATGATCTTCTATTGCCTAGTACCTGAGACCATTTTTAAAATGTGATCTCTGCCATTGCTGGTTTTAATTTGAATGGAAAGGGAATTTCCCTCCGAGGGACTTTCATTAGAAAGAGAACCAACCCTCACTCTGCTTAGTTTCTTATTCCTTGAAAATTCAGAGAACTCTGGCTTGTGTGCCTTTGTTTCTGAACCTCAGAAACTTGGTGGTAAAAGAAGACAGCCCCGTTTGCTATTGAAGAAGTGAGGGTCAGAGGGCTTGAGAGGCATTCCCCCTAGGTTGTGTAGAGCCTCCTGAAGAACTGCCTGGCTTCTTACTTTCTTCTTATTTATAAACCTAAATGAGTGAACGCATGAAGTGGATTTTTCCATTTGTTCTAAGAATTGATTCATAAAGTACTGCTAACCAGTTCATTTTTTTCCCCCTGCACTTGTCTGTATGGGAAGTACTGATCTAAGTCTGCTCTTCTTATTTTCCTGAACCCATAAAAAATGTCAAATAAAATGGATAAATGGCTATGATTTCATTTCCATTATATATTGCTATTGAGTTAGAGTTGAAACTTTGGGGCTTGTTTGTTTTAGAGTCAAATGTAGATCATTTATCACTCTCTACCACTCTTCTTATAGTCATCTCGATAGACCCCTGTCTATTACACATCAGTGGGCTGTGTACTTAAGTGACTCAGAGAGAGTCACATATGTAGATGTCACTGTGGATTGTTTGATAAAGATGTCTAAATGGCAAATATCCAGGCAGAAAAGCAAAAGCAAACCAGATAAATAGAAAAAAACCCCCACAAACTCAATAATCTAGGGAACAATAAATTATCGATGTACAGTGTACTTAGGCAATAAATTGTATTCTAGATTTAGATTTACTTTGACCTTTTTTTTTGCCTAACTTCTGGTTCTTTCACTTTACAAAAGCTATTTTCAGAGTTTCAGGTAAACTGGTCGTGGATCCAGATGGGAGCGCTCCCAGATGGGAGCGTGGGTGTTATTTAGTTGACTCTCCTGCTGCTGGACTGTTAGGCAGCCAGTTCAAAATGACCCCACAGTCTACTGCTCCCATCAAGAGAGTGACCCTGAAGTTGGACGCTTCCATCCAGGGTCAGATAGCCCTCAATAAGATCTGGACATCAGAGAGATACCAGCTTTACTGAACGGTTAATGTAAATTCATTTTCATACATGAAATATATGAATATATAATTATATAAATATGGAATATATGTGTAATATGTAATATATTTATATAAATATGTATAAATTTATGAGTATTCCTCCATACAGCAGATTTAACTCCTAATATGTCAGTATGGTTTACAGCCAGTGTTTTCAAGCCATGTTTCATTGAGTCTAGGGACTCCACAGAGGTGCCCCAGGTGAGCCACGTGATGGGCTGGGGGAGACCCTGAGAAGGTGGACTTTCAGGCTGTTCTACCACAGCTGATCTAGACCCTTTCTGTCTGTTTATACTAGGGCTGTGATGAGGTTCAATTGTGAGAAGAGTTCTCTAGCTCAAATTTTTAAAACTGCAGATTTAAAATGTCATTCTGGTGTGACCTACCAATCTCTTCTAGCTAGGGTATTGATGAAAGCTTTCTTGTTGAAAGGATTAGGGTAGCAGCTCTCTTTTGGCCCTAGTCCTGCTACTGGTTCTGATTCTTTTCTGCACGATACTCTCTATTGTATCCCCACTTGCGATTGTACAAGTCCTTTATACTGCAGAAACATCTATCACACCTGAAGCAACCCTCTGAGGGGATGCTGTCTGAATGTTTTGTAAAGTCACAACACTTCTCAAAAATATTTCTAACAGAAATAAATGGTCATTAGACCACCAACCTTGGGGCAATGGCTTAGTTTGGATTCTTAGTTCTAGCTTTCTGTTTGCTTCTGGCACTGAAGCCTTTTGTTCAGACTGTATTTATGTTTACTTATATATATTTTTCTGATTATAAAAGTACTAAATACCACTTCTGGAAAAGCTGGAAAATACAGAAAAGCATAATAGATTATCTGTAGAATTTATCTTGATGTTATTTCTTTAGTCCTCTTGGTTTTACCTTTGACTTTGAAGAACTTTGCTCTTCACTCTGAATTTACCTCTTAAATTCTCTTTCCTGACTTTCACCTGAACCATGTTATTTTTCCTACATAATTAGAATAACAGAGCCTCCTTTTCCCTTGAAGTTTTAGATAAGACGTGAATTTCTTCTATCCTCAAGTTGGTCCTTTATTCTTTATTTTTTTAAGTATGTTTCAGGTATAGAGCATTTATAGTTCAACATCTGTACACACTACAGAGTGATCACCACCACAAGTCTAGTTACCATCCATTACCATATAGTTGAACCCCTTCAAGTGGATCCTTTAGTTAGCTCTGGGTTACATTCTTTCTTTCATCCTCTATGACTTACTTCTTCAGTACTTTGGCTCCAGTTAAGGGAATGATTTTTCTTTTTCTTCTTCTCTCACTCCTCATACACTGGCCCAGAGTGCACTCTCTTCTGAATGTTTTGATCTGTCTCTCATTCCTCACTTGATAAATTACTTCACTCGCATTCTCCAAATCTCTTTTGAGAGTTTTTTTTCCATTAGTAGTACTGAAAAGTTTTTTTCCTTTCTAATTTAATTTGTAGTTTTTATTTCATATATCTCACTTCCAAAACGTTCTGAGATCCATTAAAATAAATAAACAAAACAATGATTTGTATAAAGCTACAAAAAGATTTACAGGCAGAGTGGGGACTAGACCCTCACAGCCCCAAATTTCAAATTCTCTGATCTCTCTTCAAATGATGGTGCTTTTAATTACTACCCAATGGAAAACTAATAATATCTGAGGGTGAAATTTTGATTAATCCTGAAAAACATACAGTACTGACTCATGAGCATTCAGATAATTCATTATGACTTCATTTCAGAAGAGCATTAGAACAGGGTTGTCAGAATGAAGAATGGACTGCCTTGTTCTTCCTGAAATGTACTCTCTTCACTTATCCAAGTACTTCCCATCCTTTGGGAGGATACAAACTATGACATATTTTCAACTTTTTTTCCATCTTAGTAGTGAGGACTTCCCTGATCCCTCCATTTAAAACAGGAACCCAGTATCACCCTGGCAATCCCCATCTCCCTTCACACAACATTTTTTCCATAGCATTTTTAACATTTTAATGTATATACATTTTGCTTGTTTATGTGTTTATTGTTGGTTCTTCTGTCCCCTCCCTCCGTCCCCCACACCTGGGTGTAAGCTCCATAGGGCAGGTATATATGTCTGTTTATTCACTGCTGAATCCCATTTGTCTCCCCTACCATACTCTCAAACAGTGGCCAGCATATAGCGGGTACTCCATAAGGATTTAATGAAGAAAAAAAAATCAACAAATGAATTGGTTAAGCCTCAAAACAAAATCAAGCTGGGTAAAGTAATACTGTTATCACCATTTAACAGATGGAGGAATCCGTTTACTTCGGCTATTTGGCAAAAGTCTCAGGACTCAGAGTTCCCTTTATATCCTGTAAGCAACTAAGCTTTGCAACTGATGAAAAGATGCAGTGATATACATAATTCATGGAAGTGCCATGGAATTCATCTTACAACTCTAACTATAGACCCAGATGTTTGATGAGAACACTGCTTAAGACCCCAGCATATGCAGATTAGTTAGATCCTTTAGCCAAATGACAACCATGAGCAAACAGGACACATACCCTGTACATTAGAGCAGTGTCTGACGGCTGCCCCTGACACTGTCAACACTTACACTGGTCTGTGTGTTTTAGAGATTCCCTGGCAGCATTTGTCATGCCGGGAACTTGGCAAACAGAGTCTCTCCGTGGGAATAAACTGGGAGGTTAATTTGCTTTCGCTCCAGCTGATTGAAGCTCCATCACCTGCTGAGTCGTTATGTGGTGGTTATTGTCCCTTTGCTCCATACCTACAGTCTGGCTGTACTATGTGTGTGGATGGTTATTATTAATAATCGTAGTGAGTTTATGATTTTGAGCCAAAGTTGTTTTTCTTTTATCACAATAGGGATTTGCTTTTGTTCTGAAATATTAGGTAAATCTCTATGCCAACCATCCCAGGGCTGACTTGTCTGTTTATATTGGTAAGGATGTCTGATGACCTCCTTTTTATCTTCTTACTTTTTTATTGGTACTGGGCATGTTCTAGTTTAATTGTACAGCTCTAGTTTAAAAGTAATACTTGGTAGATAAAAAGTATTGAAGAAGAGAAAAAAATCAACAAGTGAACTTTTATATTACTAGTAACAAATTCTTTTTGTTTTAGAAGTACGTTGCCTATTCTATGAAAGAAAAGGCTGTGACATCATATGACTGTATATAGTAGTATTCGTGATTACTTCCTATTGGTGGGGAAGTCTGGTAGGAGTCCCTGTGTTAAACTGAGAACAGTCTAACAGAAAGAGGACATGAGGACTCTCACTACTGTGCAAATTCCCCAAAGGCAAGGGAATGGACAAGTTTAGCTCTGGAATAATTTGCAAAAATAATAACACCCACTAAAATTGTGCTAGGTCAAATAATAATATGTGTCCTTTCTATGTTCTGGTCCTTTGCCAACACAGGTGTACACACATACACATACTTGCACACTCTTACGCCCAAATATTCACAAAATTCCCCCTTATACATGGTTCCTGAATACAGTTTCATCTGTCCCTTTTAGAAGCAAGTGAACACTGAGAGACTATGGTAGTTCATGGAGGGAAGTGTCCTGACCAGATATAGATCTCAGCTTTTGGTCCTGGCCCTTCTATAAATTCATGGTGTGAGCCAATAATTCTTCACAGCTTTAGTGTTGTTATTATAAGCAGAGTTGATAATCTCTGTTGTACAAAATGCACAGGGTTGTATGAGATTCAGGTGAGACAGTGTGTGTGAAAATTGAGAATTATAGAGTATTGTTCACATAAAGACATCATGGTTGTTTTGAGTCTGCATTGCAGCCTGGTCAATGCAGGATGACAAGCAGGGGTAGTTCATGCTGCCTCTCAGGGGTTCAAGGTAGCATTTGGGAATCCCAACCCTCACCCTTCCTTTTTCTGGAGAACCCTACTGCGGGAGCACACAGTAGGAAACAATAGCCAAATGGGAAACTAAATACCACTTTTGATGGTTAATTTTATGTGTTAACTTGACCGGGCTAAGGGGATGCAGTTAGTTGGTAAAACATTATTTCTGGGTATGTCTGTGAGGATGTCTCTGGAAGAGATTAGCATTTAATTCAGTAGACTTAGTAAGATCTCCCTCACCAATGTAGGTGGGCATCATCCAATCTGTTGAGGTCCTGAGTAAAGCAGAAAGGCAGAGGAAGGGCAAGTTTGCTTTCTCTGCTTGAGCTCAGGCATCAGCTTCTCCTGCCCTTGGACACTGGTACTCCTGGTTCTAGGGCTTTCAGAGCTATAATCTCGGCCCCTTGATTCTCAGGCATTTGGACTTGGACTGAATTACACCACTGGCTTTTCTGGTTCTCTGGCTTGCAGAATGGAAGAGCATGGGACTTCTTGGCCTTCATAACCACATGAGCCAATTCCTATAATAAATTTCCTCTTGTATATGTCTATACATATCCTATTAGCTCTGTTTCTCTGGAGAACCCTGGCTAATACACCACTTTACTAATATTTGATAAGCACCCCAAAATTTCATTTTATAAAAGCTGTATTGGAATAGGTTAGGCTCTAGGGCTAAGTGAGGCCTCCTATTTGATTGCTCTTGAATCTGACAGTCCCATAATCATGAGCAGAGGAGATGGAAGGGAAGGAATGACAGGGCGGAGTGAGATGGAGAGCAAGCAAGAGTGAGCAGGTAAGCCGATAGTTGTAGCAATGAGGGAAAGAGGTGAGCCCTGCGGCCCCGCCTCAGTCATCACCTGTGTGGAGGCAGGAAAAACGTCAAGGGCTCCTGCTTTCCAGGCGCAGTCACTCCCTCTGTCTTGGCCCAATCTAAGTCCTGGACTCAGAGGGATTAGATGAATGATTTCCCTCCCTTGGAGTTGGAGGTGAGGGGTAGCTTATGAAGAGGTAGGCAGAGGGGTGCAAGTGTGTGGCCAAGGGGAAGAAGTTCCCTCTTTACTGTGTCTGCTCAGAGAAGATGTATTCCACCCCAAAGGGGCACGGGAAGGAAAGGATACGGAGCCGTGCTAATGATAAGGGGCTCTTTATGGGACTCCAGAGGAGCTGTCAATTTATGACTCCAAAGAAATCTCTTTGCTGGTAGTTTGGTACCTTGTCAGGGTCATAATGCTAGCCAATCTCAGAAGAAAATCTAGGAAGAAGATGGTGGATGTGTGTGTGTGTGTGTGTGTATTTATGAGTGTTTATTTTCCTCCTGTCTCCTAAAGATGATACATGTGTGAAACGTTGCTAGTAGTTACTTAGAAACTATGTCTTATGTTTCCATCTTATAAGTACATGGACTGCATTGTAGGAAACTACTCCTGGGGGCATAGTTGGACCGTCTCTAAGAAAGCAAAGGTCTTTTTCAATACCTATTGTTTAACGCAGTGTAGATTTTTCTTCTTTTTTTCTTTTTTAAGTTCTCAGAGATAAAGTGAAGAAATGAGACTAAAGACAACATCGTATTTTAAGAACTAACAGGCTGTATATTTCAGTTTCTGTTCCTTCATTCAAAGTTGGCTAATAATGGGTAATATAGGTATTTCATTCACATAGGAGGGAGGAGTACAAATGACTGTCTTCTATTAGTGAATTCTTAAGTTTTGTTTATTTTTGACTTTTTAAAAGTTAAACATTTGAAATATCTCCTGGTGAAAATCTGAATTTTTTAAAGAAAATTTGATGAGACTAAAATAGAAAATACTCTGCTTTTTATAGTGAATTCTGTTAAATGAAAAAGCTAGTGAAAGAGATTCTAATGAAACAACATCTAATGATTTTACACTGTTGATTCTGAAAGTCCTGTGGGGTTTCATGATTTCAACAAATTCTATCCCTTTACTCATTTTGTAGGTTACACAAAAAAATTTAAAACCCCAGAAATCAAAAGAAAGCTGGAGTAGCAATTCTCATATCAGACAAAATAGACTTTAAAATAAAGACTATTACAAGAGACAATAAAGGACACTACATAGTGATCAAGGGATCAATCCAAGAAAAACATATAACAATTGTAAATATTTTTGCACCCAACATAGGAGCACCTCAATACATAAGGCAAATGCTAACAGCCATAAAAGGGCAAATCGACAGTAACACAATCATAGTAGGGGACTTTAACACCCCACTTTCACCCACAGACAGATCATCCAAAATGAAAATAAATAAGGAAACACAAGCTTTAAATGACACATTAAACAAGATGTACTTAATTGATATTTATAGGACATTCCATCCAAAAACAACAGAATACACTTTCTTCTCAAGTGCTCATGGAACATTCTCCAGGATAGATCAGATCTTGGGTTACAAATCAAGTGTTGGTAAATTTAAGAAAATTGAAATCGTATCAAGTATCTTTTCTGACCACAATGCTATGAGACTAGATATCAATTACAGGAAAAAAAAATAAAAAATACAAACACATGGAGGCTAAACAATATACTACTAAATAACCAAGAGATCACTAAAGAAATCAAGGAGGAAACCAAAAAATACCTAGAAGCAAATGACAATGAATACACGATGACCCGAAACCTATGGGATGCAGCAAAAGCAGTTTTAAGAGAGAAGTTTATGGCAATACAGTCCTACCTCAAGAAACAAGAAACATCTCAAATAAACAACCTAATCTTACACCTAATGCAATTAGAGAAAGAAGATCAAAAAATCCCCAAAGTTAGCAGAAGGAAAGAAATCATAAAGATCAGATCAGAAATAAATGGAGAAGAAATGAAGGAAACAATAGCAAAGATCAATAAAACTAAAAGCTAGTTCTTTGAGAAGATAGATAAACAAAACTGATAAACCATTAGCCAGACTCATCGAGAAAAAAAGGGAAAAGACATAAATTAACAGAATTAGAAATGAAAAAGGAGAAGTAACAACTGACACTGCAGAAATACAAAGAATCATGAAAGATTACTACAAGTGACTATATGCCAATAAAATGGACAACGTGGAAGAAAGGGACAAATTCTTAGAAAAGCACAACCTTCTGAGACTGAACCGGGAAGAAATAGAAACTATAAACAGACCAATCACAAGCACTGAAATTGAAACTGTGGTTAAAAATCTTCCAACAAACAAAAGCCCAGGACCAGATGACTTCACAGGTGAATTCTATCAAAAATTTAGATAAGCGCTAACACCTATCCTTCTCAAACTCTTCCAAAATATAGCAGAGGGAGGAACACTCCGATACACCATATTAACAAATTGAAGGAGAAAAACCATATGATCATCTCAATAGGTGCAGAAAAAGCTTTTGACAAAATTCAACACCCATTTATGATAAAAACCCTCCAGAAAGTAGGCATAGAGGGAACTTACCTCAACATAATAAAGCCCATGTATGACAAACCCACAGCCAACATCATTCTCAATGGTGAAAAACTGAAAGCATAGCCTCTAAAATCAGGTAGAAGAAAAGGATGCCCATTCTCACCACTATTATTCAACATAGTTTTGGAATTTTTAGCCACAGCAATCAGAGAAGAAAAAGAAATAAAAGGAATCCAAATCAGAAAAGAAGAAGTAAAGCTGTCACTCTTTGCAGATGACATGATCCTACACATAGAGAATTCTAAAGATGCCACCAGAAAACTACTAGAGCTAATCAATGAATTTGGTAAAGTAGCAGGATACAATTAATGTACAGAAATCTCTTGCATTCCTATACACTAATGATGAAAAATCTGAAAGAGAAATTAAGGAAACACTCCCATTTACCATTGCAACAAAAAGAATAAAATACCTAGGAATGAGCCTACCTAAGGAGACAAAAGACCTGTATGCAGAAAACTATAAGACACTGATGAAAGAAATTAAAGATGATACAAACAGATGGAGAGATATACCATGTTCTTGGATGGGAAGAATCAGCAATGTGAAAATGACTATACTACCCAAAGCAATCTACAGATTTAATGCAATCCCTATCAAACTACCAATGGCATTTTTCACAGAACTAAAATAAAAAATTTCACAATTTGTATAGAAACACAAAAGACCCTGAATAGCCAAAGCAATCTTCAGAAAGAAAAATGGAGCTGGAGGAATCAGGCTCCTGATTTCAGACTATACTACAAAGCTACAGTAATCAAGACAGTAAGGTACTCACACAAAAACAGAAATATAGATCATGCAACAGAATAGAAAGCCCAGAGATAAACCCATGCATATATGGTCACCTTATTTTTGATAAAGGAGGCAAGAATATACGCAAATCAAAACTACAATGAGGTATCACCTCATACCAGTCAGAATGGCCATCATCAAAAATCTACGAAGAGTAAATGCTGGAGAGGGTGTGGAGAAAAGGGAACCCTCTTACAGTGTTGGTGGGAATGTCAATTGATACAGCCACTATGGAGAACAGTATGGAGGTTCCTTAAAAAAGTAAAAATAGAACTATCATATGACCCAGCAATCCCATTACTGTGCATATACCCTGAGAAAACCATAATTCAAAAATAGTCACATAGCACAATGTTCATTGCAGCTCTATTTACAATAGCCAGGACATGGAAGCAACCTAAGTGTCCATCGACAGATGAATGGATAAAGAAGATGTGGCACATATATACAATGGGATATTCCTCAGCCATAAAAGGAAACGAAATTGAGTTATTTGTAGTGAGGTGGATGGACCTAGAGTCTGTCATACAGAGTGAAGTAAGTCAGAAAGAGAAAAACAAATACCGTATGCTAACACATATATATGGAATCTAAAAAAAAAATGTTCTGATGAACCTAGGGGCAAGACAGGAATAAAGATGCAGATGTAGAGAATGGACTTGAGGCCATGGGAAGGGGAAAGGTAAACTGGGATGAAGTGAGAGAGTAGCATTGACATATATATACACTACCAAATGTAAAATAGACAGCTAGTGGGAATCAACTGCATCGCATGGGGAGAACAGCTTGGTGCTTTATGACCTCCTAGAGGGGTGGGATAGGGAGGGTGGGAGGGAGATGCAAGAGGGAGGGGATATGAGGATATATGTATACATATAGCTGATGCACTTGGTTGTACAGCAGAAACTAACACAACATTGTAAAGCAATTGTACTCCAATAAAAATGTTATTAAAAAATGTGCTTGGCGTTGTGTTTGGAACTTAGTAAGTGTCCCATAAATGTTAGTTTTAAGGATGATAACAACAACTGTAAAACTTAAGCATTTCACAAGCAAAAAAAATTTAAAACCCCAGAAATGATGGTGGGTACCGCAAAGGGATTTAGACCAGCATCTTCTGAGAAAAATACAGTTCTCCCAACCCAGACGTTTCAATTCACCAATATATATATATATATATATATTTATTTATACTATCTTTATTGGAGTATAATTGCTTTACAATGTTGTTAGTTTCTGCTGTACAACAAAGTGAATTAGCTATATGTATACATATGTCCCCATATCCCCTCCCTCTTGCGTCTCCCTTCCTCCCACCCTCCCTATCCCTCCCCTCTAGGTGGTCACAAAGCACCAAACTGATCTCCCTGTGCTATTCAGCAGCTTCCCAAGCCATCCGTTCTACATTTGATAGTCAATTCACCAATTTTAAAAAGTAACAAAATTAACAGACAGCTCCTGCTAAATCGAGCATAGGACTAAAGACTGTTGTGAAGAGTGGCTTCAGCCCACATATCTTCATTTGTTTAGAATTTTGAATGAGATCCTGCACATGGTAGGTGCTCAGTGAAGAAAAGGAGCCAGTCATCAATTTATGACACTAATTTTCACCTCCTCTTTCTTCATCTCATTGTACTTTTTTTTAGAGGAATAAATTACACTAAAACTACTGCTATCACCTAGCCATTTGGAAGAACATTTATCATCTTTATTTTTTCCAGCCTCCCAAAGTATAAGTGAATTTAGACTCTAGTAAACTAGTGGGAAGAATGATATACTGATATGTTTATGCAGGATCAAAAAAATGAATTAAAAGTTGAATTTATTCAGTGTGTGTGTGTGTGTTTGTGTGTGTGTGTAGTGTTTTGATAATCTAATTACCTACTTCTCTTGAACTGATTGATTATCTTGGTGTCATATGGACTCTGTGAACTTCTCAATATTATCACTAACCATTTTTAAGAATTTGTAATATTCTTATTGTGTTCTTAATTATCTATATGTACTGTTCTTTAAAAAATTTCTCTCGCTTTTTCTTTTAAGCAGGAGACCATCAAATGACTCCAATATTTGCTTAATTGTTGAATATTCCTGGGACAGAGAAGAAACTAGTCATACATTTTGGCTGGCTCTATATTGGCCATCTCTGCAGGGTTCAATTAGATGAGGTGCTGTGGGCAATAGAGCAAAGCATGGGTTGTGTCTGTAATTGATGAGCCTGTATGTCCTGAGTGGTTTTGGGAATAAGACTCATTTCCTCTAGCCCTGCCTTATGAAGAATTTATTGTCTATTTGGAACAGATAAGGCTAATACACAGGGAAATACTTGATAAAAATACTCAATTATATGTAATTGTGTTAGCTGGGGCTTGGGCTAAGCTGCTTTATCTAGTGTCTCAAACCACAGTGACTCAAACAAGAAAGGAACTTATACTTCTCCAGGAATCAATTGTCCAGCCCTGAAGGTGAGCTGGGCTTCTAGCTCACCTTTTTCTTGTTATTCTGCTGGGGTGAATCTGGCTTATCCCTGCCTCTTCCACACTCCAGCTCACAGCAAGGCCAGAGAGACAAAGTAGAGCATGAGCAATGCCTTTTAAAAAAAAATCAGCATTATCGAGATATAGTTTACAGAAAGTAAAATGTGCCTATTTTAAGCATACAGTTTAATGGATTTTGACATATGTTTACATGCATTTTACCATCACCCAGTCAAGGTGGTGAACATTTCCCTCACTCCCAAAAGTTCTCTTGAGCCCTTTGCAGTAAATACCATCTACTCTTAGCCTGAGGCAGCCACAGATCTGCTTTCTGTCATTATGGATTAGTTTTGCCTGTCCTAGAGTTTCATATAAATGAAACTATACATTGAGTACTTTCAGCCTGGGACTAGGGTGATGCAAATGAGGTGCCTAAGATGCATATTTAAGCAGACGCTCGCTCTCAGTTTCATGATAGTGACAACCCAACAATGCACCCTGTACCACACTCTTTTGTATCTGTTTCTTTTGCTTGGCATACTGTTTCTGAGATTCATTAATTTTGTTGTGGGTATCAGTTTGTTCATTTTTATTGCTGTTTAATATTCTATGTTATAAATACACTATAGAATCTTTTCATGTGTTTGTTGGCCATCTGTATGTCTTCTTTGGAGAAATGTCTGTTTAGGTCTTCCACCCATTTTTTCATTGGGTTGTTTGTTTTTTTGATATTGAGCTGCATGAGCTGTTTGTATATTTTGGAGATTAATCCCTTGTCAGTTGCTTCATTTGCAAATATTTTCTCCCATTCTGAGGGTTGTCTTTTTGTTTTGTTTATGATTTCCCTTGCTGTGCAAAAGATCCCATTGGTTTATTTATTTATTTTTTAATTTTTATTTTTTTGTGGTACGCGGGCCTCTCACTGTTGTGGCCTCTCCCGTTGCGGAGCACAGGCTCCGGACGCACAGGCTCAGCGGCCATGGCTCACGGGCCCAGCCGCTCCGCAGCATGTGGAATCTTCCCAGACCTGGGCATGAACCCGTGTCTTCTGCATCGGCAGGCAGATTCTCAACCGCTGTGCCACCAGGGAAACCCCCATTTGTTTATTTTTGTTTTTATTTTCATTACTCTAGGAGGTGGGTCAAGAAAGATCTTGCTGCGATTTATGTCAAAGAGTGTTTTGCCTGTGTTTTCCTCTCAGAGTTTTATAGTGTTTGGCCTTACATTTAGGTCTTTAATCCATTTTGAGTTTATTTTTGTGTATGATGTTAGGGAGTGTTCTAATTTCATTCTCTAACATGTAGCTTTCCAGTTTTCCCAGCACACTTATTAAAAATCTACAAATAATAAATGCTGGAGAGGATGTGGAGAAAAGGGAGCCCTCCTACACTGTTGGTGGGAATGTAAATAGGTACAGCCACTATGCAGAACTGTATGGAGGTTCCTCAAAAAACTAAAAATAGAACTACCATATAACCCAGCAATCCCACTCTTGGGCATATACCCAGAGAAAACCATAATTTAAAAGGCTACATGCACCCCAATGTTCATTGCAACACTATTTATAATAACCAGGACATGGAAGCAACCTAATGTCCATCAACAGAGGAATGGATAAAGAAGGTGTGGTACATATATGCAATGGAATATTACTCAGCTATAAAAAGAACGAAATAGTGCCATCTGCAGAGATGTGGATAGACCTAGAGACTGTTACACAGAGTGAAGTGAGAAAGAGAAAAACAAATATAATATTGCTTATATGTGGAATCTAGAAAAATGGTACAGATGAACTTGTTTGCAAAGTAGAAATAGAGACAGATGTAGAGAACAAACTTATGGATACCAAGGGGTGAAGGGGGGGTGGGATGAACTGGGAGATTGGGATTGACACTATTACTAATACACTATTATGTATAAAATAAATAACTAATGAGAGCCTATTGTATAGCACAGGGAACTCTACTTAATGCTCTGTGGTGAACTAAATGGGAAGGAAATCCAAAAACGAGGGGATATATGTATACGTATAGCTGATATACTATGCTGTACAGCAGAAACTAACACAACATTGTAAAGCAACTATACTCCAATAAAAATTAATAAAAAAATACATACACTATAGCTTGTTTATCCATTCTTCTATTGAAGGACATTTGGGTTGTTTCCAGTTTTGGATTTCTAAGAATATAGCTGCTATGAACAGCTGTGGACAAGTATTTTTGTGGACATATGTTTTCATTTCTCTTGGGAAAATAGAAGTGCAATTGCTGGATGATGTGGGAAGTATATATTGAACTTCACGAGACAGCTGAACTATTTTCAGAAGTGGTTATAGCACTTTATACTCTCACCAGCAATGTAAGAATTCCAGGTACTTCACAGCCTCACCAACACTTCTTATTATCAACCTTTATTTTAACTAGCTATTCTAGTAGCCACGTAGTGATGTCCATTGCAGTTTTAATTTGCATCCCCCAATGATTAATAATATTGAACATCATTTATGTGATGATGGGCCATTCATGTATTTTTGTGTGTGAAATATCTGTTAAAATCTTTTGCCCATTAAAAAATTTGGGTTCTCATTTTAATATTGATTTTTCTGATACAATATCCATGTCAGATATATGTACTGTAAATATCTTCTCCAAGGTAGCTTGTCTTTTCATTTACTTAATGGGATCTTTCAAAGAACTGAAGTTTTTAATGTTGAAGAATTCTAATTCATTAATTTTTTCATGGTTCTTGCTTTATGTGGCCTAAGAAATCTTTATACAACCCAAGGTGTCAAAAGATAGTTTCCTATGTTTTCTTCTAAAAATACTATAATTTTAGCTTTAACATTTTGGTCTATGATCCATTTTGAATTAATTTTTTTGTATGTTGAGAGCTAAGGGTTAAGGGTAATTTTTTCCCCATACAGATATCCAGTTGTTACAACACCATCTGTTGAAAAGACTACTGTTTCCTCATTGAATTACCCTGGCCCCTTTTGAAAAGTAAACTGTCCATATTTGTGTGGTCTATTTCAATGATCTATATGCGTAACCTATACAAATACTACACTGTCTTGACGTAGCTTTAGAGTAATTTTTGAAATCAAATAGTGTTTTCATCCAACTTTGTTTTTCCTTTTCAAAATTGCTTTGGCTATTAGGTCTACTGTATTTCCACGTGACTTTTAGGACTGGCTTTTCAATTTTCACAAAAGATGCTGCTAGGGTTTTTACTCTGATTTAAATATATAAATCGTGGGGAGACCTGACATCTTAAGATCTTTGATTTCCCTTGGCAATGTTTTGTAGTTTTCAGTATACACATCATAGTTAAATTCATCTCTATGTATTGGGTTGGCCAAAAAGTTCGTTTGGGTTTTTCATAACATCTTATGAAAAACCCGAATGAACTCTTTGGCCAATGCAATATTTCATGTTTTTGTTGTTATTTTAAATGTGTATTTTTCAAAAAATTTTTTTTCTCATATATAGCGTAGGCGAGGAAAAACTTTCATTTACTCTATATTTGTGACTGGGGCCTGTGAATTAAACTGACAAAAGAGATTAATCGGAGAAAAGGAATACAAATTTATTAATATTTTTATGTTCACAGGAGCTTACAGAAAAGAAATGAAACTCAAAGAAGCAGTTAGAGTTTGGGCTTATATGTCATTTCAGCAAAGGGTGATAAATTGTGGAGCGTGACTAGACAATGGAAAAAGGGTTTCTAGAGGCAGTAAATGTGGGAAGTAAATATATAAGGAAGCTAATGGAAGATAAGGGTTAGTTAGTAAGGTTTATTTATGCAGACTCACATTGGTGCCATCTTCCTGGTATGGGAGTGAGGAGGCGGACATCTTCGCAAAGGGAAATTTACGCTCTGCAGGTGGGGGAGGGCAGAGAGCTTTTCCTGTGTTTGCTTTTTCTCAATTGCCTTCATCTCAAAATAATTCTTATGTCAAAGTAGCATGTTTGAGGTGGCATATTCTGATCCACTTCAATATGAAGACAATATTTGTGTATTGGCTTTGTATACTGCAGACTTGCTAAATTTACTTATTAAATCTAATAGCTATTAAAATAAACTTTTAGAGTCTTCCATAAAAACAATTTTGTCTTATGTGAATAAAGATAGTTTACATCTTCCTTTTCAAACTGTACAGGTACACCTAGTATTTTAACTTTATTTTATTTATTTTTTGTATATTTTCTTTAGTTACTGATTTTTAAAAAAATTTTTATTGGAGTATAGCTGATTTACAGTGTTGTGTTAGTTTCAGGTATACAGCAAAATGAATCTGTTATACATATACATATATCCACTCTTTTTTAGATTCTTTTCCCATATAGGTCATTATATTGAGTAGAGTTCCCTATGCTATATAGTAGGTCCTTATTAGTTACCTATTTTATATATTGTAGTGTGTATGTGTCAATTCCAATCTTCCAATTTATCCCTTTTTAAAAAATCACTAGTTTTGGGCTTCCCTGGTGGCGCAGTGGTTGAGAATCCGCCTGCCGATGCAGAGGACACGATTGTGGCCTCTCCCATTGCAGAGCACAGGCTCCAGACGCGCAGGCCCAGCGGCCATGCCTCACGGACCCAGCCGCTCCGCGGCACGTGGGATCTTCCCGGACCGGGGCACGAACCCGTGTCCCCTGCATCGGCAGGCGGACTCTCAACCACTGCGCCACCAGGGAAGGCCAGATGGTTAACATATTTTAGCCATAAAGTATTTTAAATTAAGGTATGTACATTTTTAAGACATAATGCCATTGCACAATTAATAGACTACAGTGTAGTGTGAATATAACTTTTATATACACTGGGACACCACAAAATTCCTGTGACTCACTTTATTGAGATATTTGCTTTTGCAGTGGTCTGGAACTGAACCTGCAATATCTCCAAGATATGCATGTATACCTTTGATTTATTTTTATTGCTTTAATTACACTGGTTAGGACCCCCAGTGTAATGTTGAGTAGAAGTAGTGAAAGCAACATCCTGCTTATTCCCAATCTTAGGGAGAAAGCATTCAGTTTTTCACTCTTGTGTATGATGTAAGTTGTACGTCTTTTACAGATTTACTTGAAAAAGTTGAAAAAGGTTCCTTCAATTCTTAGTTTGCTGAGAGTATTTATCACAAATTGTTATTGAATTTTTCAAATGTCTTCTGCAAATATTAAGACGATCATATGGGTTTTCTCTATTATTGTGTTAACATGTTGAATTACACTGATTTATATTCAAGTGTTAAACTACAATGTATTCCTGGGATATTCCTTGCCCCATCCCCCCTTCCCCAACTTGATCAAGATATAGTACAGACGGTCCTTGACCTACTATGGTTTGACTGACAAAAGTGATACGCATTCAGTAGAAACTGTACTTTGAATTTTGATCTTTTCCTGAGCTAGGGATGTGCAGTCCCATACTCTCTCATGGTCTGGGCAGTGCCAATGTGCCTCAACTCCCAGTCAGCCACACCGTCAGGAAGGTAAACAGCGCATATACTTAAAACCATTCTGTACCCATACAACCATTCTGCTGTTCACTTTCAGTACAGTATTCAACAAATTATATGACATGTTCAACACTTTATTGTAAAATAGGCTTTGTGTTAGATGATTTTGCTGATTGTAGGCTAATGTAAGTGTTCTAAACATGTTTAAGGTAGGTTATGCTAAGCTATGATGTTTGGTAGGTTAGGTGTATTAAATGCATTTTGACTAGTGATATTTTCAAGTTACGAAGGGTTTATTGGGATGTAACCCTATTGTATGTTGAGGAAGATCTGTACCAATTTTATATATTGTGAGATTCAATTTACTAATATTTTGTAAAGACTTTTTGTGTTTATGATCATAAGGGGTACTGGTCTTTTTTTTTCTTGTGATGTCTTTTTGGTATCAGGATTATTCTGGCCTTATAAACTGAATTGTGACATGTTTCTTCCTCAAATTTTTTGAGGTACTTTTGAAAGATGGTATTATTTCTTCCTTAAATATTTTACAGAATTTACCTGTTAAGCTATCTGGGCCTGGAGTTTTCTTTATGGAAAGTTTTTTATTACAAATTTATTTTCTAATATAGAATAGGATTATTCAGATATTCTTTCTCTTCTTGTGTGTGTTTGGTGGTTTATTTCTTTTGAGGAATTGGTCCATTTTGTCCAAGTTGTTGGATTTATTGTCATAAAGCTGTTAATAATATTCTCTTATGTGTTCCTTTTAGTATCTTAGAATCTATAGTCATATCCCCTGTCATTTCTGGTGTTGTAATTTGCGTTTTCTTTCTCTCTTTTTAAAATAAATCTAACTAGAAGTTTATAAAATTTATTGACATTTTCAAAGAACCAGTTTTTGGTTTTATTGATTTTCTCTATTGTTTGCTTATTGTATGATACATTTATTTCTACTCTTTATTATTTACTCCCTTTTATATAATTTAGGTTTAATCTGATCTTCCTTTTCTAGCCTCTTAGGGTGATAGCTTAGGTTATAGATTTTAGTCTTTTCTTCTCTAATATATGCATTTAAAGCTATATATTTTCCTATAGGTACTACGTTAGCCGCATCTCACAAACAAAGATATGTTATGTTTTATTCAGTTAAATATACTTTCTAATCTCCTTTTTGATTTATTCTCTGACCTATGGATTATTTAGAAATGTGTCACTTAATTTCCAAATATTTGGAGATTTTCCAGATATTTGGTTTTCATTCATTTATTATTCTCTTGTGGTCTGAGAACATATTATACATACTAGCAATCCTTTTAATTTATTGGAACTTTTTATAGCCAAGCTATTAAAGTAAGTGGTCTACATTGGTGAATGTTTCACAAGCACTTGAACTAAATATATATTTGGCCATTATTTGGTCTAGTGCTTTAATAAATATCAATTAGGTCAAATTGGTTTACAATATTTAAAAAAATGTTCTATGTCCTTATTGATTTTCTCTCTGCTAGTTCTACTAATTACTTAGAATTGAAATCTTCAAAAAATTTAAGGTCATGTCTTTTTTACAAGATGTGGAAAAATTGTATAATTGATTTCAGCTCAAACTCCATTGGTAGAATTTGTTATATGTTTAGACAGAAGTTAGGAAATGTAGTCCCTAGATGGGACTCATATACTTAGATAAAAAGGAGGATGCTATTACTTAAGGGAAGAAGAGAATGATGAGAAACTTGGGGAAAAATTACTCTCTGCCACAGTAATTAATTGTAACCTACCTGGGACAGACTACACATTCTGTAGAAATTCAGAGGAAGAAGTCTTCAGTGTGAGAGGAAGTTGTTGGGTAGTAGGACTTCAACGCTGGAGTAGGGCTAAAACAGACAGGGGATATAAGGAAGTTATTAGAAGGAAAGTGACAGGAGTAGAAATGAGCATAATGTGTGTAGCATACAATAGAGGAGAGGTTAGGGGGCTCAAGGAGTGAATTAATCTTGCAAGTTACTGGGAAATAAGGTTGGGAAGGCATATTGGAGAGTAGAATTAGGGACGGCCTTAAATAGCCAGATAATGGACTTAAGGTTTGCTTCAGCAAGCAGGAATTTAGGTTTTTGAGCAGGGAGACCATTTGATGGAAGAGGTGGTTAGGCTTATTTATCAGGGTGCTGTGTATCCTAAGGTAAGAGAGAACAGCAGGTGTCATATTCCAGGTGTGAGGTGATGAGGCTTCAGTGTGAATGGAGAGAAGGCAACAATATTGCTTTTATTCTTAGCTGGATATATTGATATGTGCGCCAACTCCTACTCCCACAATGGCTACTAGAGACAAGTCACATGGCTTGGTGAGGTCTAAGGGACCATGCATTGATGGGAAGTTTAAGAGCTCATTATCTCAGTCTTACTAACTGCCAGAAGGTACCAAGTCTCCTTTCCAGGGGAAACAAAGCTCTTTTGGAATCACAGTTGAACAAACACATCAGGAAGTATTTTTTGTGACTCAAAGTCCAGTTTATCCCAACCATCAGGCTTTTTTGACCCATACAAATGCTGTAAGTCACCATAGAACAATGAATAAACTAACGGGAACAAAAGCTAAGTTGTTTGCCCTGTCTCTGGGTAACAATCAGCATCTGCTTCCCGGGGAGCACATTTTCCTGGGGAGTGTCATATTTCCTTCCATATGTGGCTGCTGCTCTGCAGGCTTCCCAACATCCTCCCGGCTGTCTTTCTATTTGGTAGCCAAATATCTCCAACTCTGTGCTTATTATTCTATATTGGGGTTGCCGTGGAAAATAAGGGAAACATGAGGCAGCTAATGACCACATCATGGATGAACCACAACTATTTGAGTTCACATCTAGTTCTTTAGTGTCTCTGAGGGTGGGTATGGTCTCAATTAGGTTAGGAATGAGGTAGGAGGGATGGAAGAAAGACACAGCCTTTCCTTGATCCATGGCTTCTGGGTGGGATTCAAATCCACATCTCTCTATAGACCTGCACACTGAAGTCAAAACTCCCTACATGAGTCATCTGTGGGCTGCTTATTTTGTTTCCCGGAGCTTGATTCCATGGCTGCATTCCCTCCCTCCCTTAGCATATCAACAGAAGACTGCTCAGGCACATAGTGGATATGGAAGGAAAGAAGAAAAAAAGAAAGGAAAGAAGAAAGGATAGAAAGAAGGAAGGAAAGGATATTCTATCATCAAGGAAGCTGTAAACGAGATACACTGTGGGCAAAAGAAGACAAGAGTAGATACATGCACATTCTGTTCCACTTGTATTTCCTTCCCTTGCCCCAAAGATTCTCCTAGCCCTAAGTAGAAAACAGACAATTGGGCTCTGCTTTTCCCATCTCAACTCCTAACCTGGCAAAAATTACAACATTAATTTGCTGGTGCAGCTTCTGTGGTGAGGTAAAGATGCCCAGCATTCCACTTTTGACCCTAGTCTTGACGCAGAACCACCTCTTTCGTGTGAATGCTGTTTGGTCATCATGAGGTTTGTTAGGGTACGGATCTTCCCCTAAATGACCAAAATCAGCTTTTATGAACAAACATCAAGGGTAATGAGTTAATGAGAGCAGCATACTTGGTTAAGCAAATTTTATTTTGTCTTCAGGAATCTATTTTATGGATGCAAAGCAGTTCACTTAAATACCCTGTGGTTCTGATTAGCCTGCTTTTGGTTAACCCAAACATGCAGTTAGGCAAATGTGATCCAGCTTGCCCTCTAGCCCTGAGGCTAGCTTTCCCAAACTCTGGTGTAAGCAGTAAATGGCTACACTCAGAGGACTTTTTTTTTTTTTTTTTAAATTTATTAATTTATTTATTTTTGGCTGTGTTGGGTCTCCGTTTCTGTGCGAGGGCTTTCTCTAGTTGCGGCGAGCAGGGGCCACTCTTCATCGTGGTGTGCGGGCCTCTCAC
>NC_041221.1:61352377-61368329 GCF_002837175.3 Physeter macrocephalus
ACAGGCTCAGTAGTTGTGGCTCACGGGCCTAGTTGCTCTGCGGCTTGTGGGATCCTCCCAGACCAGGGCTCGAACCCGTGTCCCCTGCATTAGTAGGCAGATTCTCAACCACTGCGTCACCAGGGAAGCCCTCAGAGGACTTTTATAATGTGGAGTGAATTTGTTTAAAGAGGGGTTACTGCTGATGAACTTCCTGGTAACGTGTAGCTGAAGGAGAATCGAAGTGTTGGGCAAGAATTAAACACATTAATATTTTCTCAAATCCGTAGTTCATGCATGTGAACAAAGCCATGTGATTTTATTAAGTTGATGGTACAAAACATGCCTAAAAGAGATTAAGAGAAAGTACTATATACTTGGTTTTTTTCCTGGTGATGTAAACTAAAGTGCCTGGAAAATCATAAAACTGGCTTTGTAATAGTTATGCTTAGGGTGCAAATTTGTCGTCTTTGGGGATGTTACCACCCTCTCAAATTCTACATTATTGTCTTCTGGTGAATGTTAGTCCTTATCATATTCAGCTGTGATAGAGGGAAGCGTCAGTCCCCACCTTCTTCCTATCAACCCCCTTAGATGTTCAGGATTTGTAGGTGGCCACAGAGGGACAATTGTATTAGCGTGAAAGTGGAGTGAGCTGAGAGAAGTTGTGGCTTGCTGTGGTGGAATTCGGAAGAGCGAGATCTCAGGAGAAGGGCTGGAGATTACTGATGAGGACCCAGCATTTAAGTATTATGTGGGCTCTGTTCCCACCCCCCTTTTTTTTTAACCTGGAACTGCAGTTAACTGCCCAGAAATAGGTTAACGTCTATGTCACTGGGGGAGCATGGTGGTGTAAGCCCTGGGACTACATCAACCTGTGTTCAGTTTTTGGTTTTGAACTTACTGGTGGCTTTGGGCAAGTGCTGTAGCCCCTGAGTTTTAGTTTCTTCATCCGTAAAATGGGTGGAATAATAAAACTGTGCTGGCAGGCTAGTGTAAGGATGAGCGGTGCTGTATACAAAGGGCCCAGTGCACAGTAGGTACTTAATAAATGGTAGCTATTATCTGATGGGCAAGTTGGTATTGCCTCCCTTTTACAGACCATTAACTAAGAAAGAAAAGTTAGGTGGTCTGCGGTGAGTCTGTAGTATTTTTGAGAATGCCTTAAACATCCTGGGTAGCAGTGGGCTGTGATAAACGGAATAAAAGAGAATGTGTTGTATGAAAGAGAATAAAAGCTTTAACACGAAGTACTATTTCAGACTACTTAATGCCTTTCAGCTGTGACAGAAGTACTGCACACAGCAGAGTGTGTGGGATCTGAGACGCGGCTGTGCTGGCTATTTGTGAGGCAAAAATGTCTAGATGCACATGAATTACAGTCTTTTGAAATATTTTATGTATATTTGAGTCTTGTGGAGGCACATTTAATACTGCTGATTTAGAATTTAAGAGAGAAACCATTATTCCTTTGTTTGTCCCCTAAGTGCCTTACTCAAGTGTTTTTTGTTTTTGTTTTTCCTCCCTTTCCCACTCCCTTTATAATTCTTCTGGGTCCCTGGTATACAAAACAGAGGTTTTCCTTTGTTATTAGCTTGAGCGTACTTGTGGACACACACAAATCTTAATCAAGTCACCTTATCCAGGCCAGTCCAGCTCCTCTCAGAAAGCTCTTAAATTTCATTTGCCATTTAAAGAGAAAAGGTTTAAAGCTGTGTGAGGTGGTATGACTTCAATGTTTGAGAAGTCTGCCTTGGCTGACTATCTAATACCATGCACCAGGGGGAATAAAAAACTCATTGTAACCGAACAGCACTGACTCAGAGACGTGTTGGACATAACATGACCACTTAGGTAGCAAATGCGTCGAGGATGGCAGACCCCAAAGTGAGGGGAGGCAGTTTGCTGACGAGGGTCTTGGGAGGTCTGGTGGCCCTTAGGTGGGAATAATTCTGGACAAAGGGAGCTGGTGCAGCAAGACTGCTGGAGGGCCACTAGTGTGGTGTGGAGGTCAACTTAAGGGTTACAGTTTGAAGAAGTTTGAAAGGAGAATTTAGTGTGGGATGATACCTAAGGATATTTTCTCCATCCATCCAGCCAACCAGCCATCCATCCATCTGCATCCTCTTTTTGGAGAAAGGTAAGACACTTTGCCACATTAATAATACATTGTCTTAAGTAAAAGGGAGGGCGTACTTGAAAGATTGTGACTCTCCTAAAGACACGCTTGTTTTGTCACTGGCTTCTGGAGCGCACGGGCTGGACTTCAGAAAATGCTGTTTTAGGAAGAGAGGGAACTTCTTAGAGAAATCAGGTTTGGGGTGAGCTCTAAGAAATCCCATCGAAGTTTCTTGAGGTCTGTGTGGATGATGAGAACTAGTCTTACTTGTGACTGGAAAGGACTCTCCCTTCATTCCATTGCTGTCGGGCTCCACAGAGCTGTTCACAGATGGGTCTCTCTGAAATGAGGACATAAAAAACATGCCTTGGAAAATCACACATCTCATGAACGCCTAGATGCTTAAACGGACATTTTGTCCTTGATGAAGCTGAGGCAAAGAAAGACTCAGCCCAAGCCCATCACATTAAGCCCTCGGTTCCCAGTCACAGGCTCTGCTTCTGAATCTACAGTGATCCTTCTATGGCGTCTTGGCCCAGCTTCAGTCATGAACAGCTATGGTGCTAAAAGCCCAGTTCTGATCATGTCACTGCTCAGGAATTGTTACTATCTTCCCAGTTTTTCAAAATAAAGTCCTAATGTCTTTATTTGGTATTTGAGATCTTCCCCTTCACGAGCCCTATGCTCTTAAGTAAACAGAACTACTTGCATGGCCCCCTCTGTACCACAATATCCTAACTCTGTTTTCAGTCATTCTAGTTTTGCTCTGGAATGCTCACCTCCACATCTTGCTAGAGTCAAATTCCACCTGTCTTTTAAGGCCAATTTTACAGGTTGCCTCCTCTGGGAAGCTTTTTTTGACCTCTCTGCTAGAAATGATCTCTTCCCCCTCTTAATTCACATAGAATTTTGTTTCTACCTCTATTATTTACAACAGTGATTCTCATACTTTGCTAATAATGAGACTCACCTGCAGGTACTTGTTAAAAATAAGAAACCTGGGCCCCATCTCAGACCTATTGAATAAAGCCTCCAGGGGATGAGCCTGGGAAGGAGTATTTTTAACAAATGCCCCAGGAGATTCTTCTCATCAGAGAAGGGAAATATCTTAGAATACTTGCCACTCAGACTGGTTTTTGGCTAGCAGTGTCAGCATCATCTGTGTGCTTGTTAGAAATGCAGAATCTTGGGGTCCAACCCAAATCTCAGAATCAGGATCTGCATTTTATTTAGATCTCCAGGTGATTCCTATGCAGGTTAAAGTTTGAGAAGCACTGTCTTACCATACCTTTTACTTGCCACTTCTATAATTAATCATGCAACCAAACCCTCTTATCATCTCATTAATTACTCAAAGCAACTATTATTCCTATTTTTTCAGACGGGTTTTTAGAAACTTCTATTAGATTGAATCATGTAGAATGGTAAGTATTAGTCTTTTAACCTTGTCTACAAAAAGGGCAATTTCATATGTTTCAATTTAATAGTAAGTAGTGGTAGCACTGGGATTAGAACTTGGGTAGTTTGACTCTGGAGCCCTCTAGTAAACTTTATGCTATTATTATAACTATCATATATGCCAATGAAGGTTGGTTTTCGAAAAAGAAAACCTCCTGGATTAAAATACATTATTGAGTTCCAAGGTTAGTACCTGACAGTGTTCTGGAAATGGAAATGTGTTTATATAAACAGTATGAATATGAGATGGATATGGGGGGGAACGAAAGAGAAAAGGAAGCAACTGAAATTACATACTTTTACCTCCACTTAGTCCATATGGAGTTGGAGACTACAGGTATTAATGCTAATTTTCTTCCAGACATATGGGACTGAGCTATCCTTTGTTCTGACTTAGAATTTTCAGCTTGGTTTCAAATTTTAAGAACTGCAATTTCAGACTATGACTGGAATACAAAGTTGTTCTGTCTCTTAATTTTCAGGCAGAGTAAGTTTACAGTAATAGGCTTGTATGGTTTTGTGTGTTCAGGGGCCAAAGTTTGGAAAATCTGTGGGAAATTGGAAAGGGAAGGAAAGACTTCTTGCCAAACTCTTTGATACGTTTGATCCTTTAGAGTGACTAAATACACAGTAAAGACACAACAAAGAATAGACTTTCATCAAGAGGCCAATGTGCAGTAGCCTCCCTCCCTCCCAAACAGGGTATAAAAATGTTTCCTATTTGAGAGTTATAATCAACTAATTTTTACTGTGTGTGGTTCACAGAAAGACCGAAGCTTCTTAAAAGGAGTACTTGTTTCCCTGTGATTTTTGCTGACAACCCTTAGCATGCTACAGTTCTCAGTCTTAACAAAAGGGCTTTATGTGAAAAATCCTTGCTATATTTTAACATGATAAATGAGTCAAGGTGGGACTTCCCTGGTGGCGCAGTGGTTGAGAGTCCGCCTGCCAATGCAGGGGACACAGGTTCGATCCCAGGTCTGGGAAGATCCCACATGCTGCGGAGCAGCTAAGCCTGTGCACCACAGCTACTGACGCCTGCTCACCTAGAGCCCGTGCTCCGCAACGAGAGAAGCCCGCACACCACAATGAAGGGTAGCCCCAGCTCACCGCAACTAGAGAAAGCCCGTGTGCAGCAACGAAGACCCAATGCAGCCAAACATAAATAAATCTAAAAAAAGAGTCAAGGTGGTGATGACTTAGGCATAAGAGGAAAAACAAGGTATGCTCTCAAGACACTTAGATTACTGGCCTAGGACCTGGCAGGAGTAACTGGAGATAACAACTTCATGAATTGTAGTTGGAAAGGAGTCTGTGAGAATCCCACTGCGGAAGTGGATCAAGTTGCTTTGTTAATACAGTGGGGTTATGGGGTACGTGTGCCTGAGCTGTGCAGCTGTCCCTTGGTATAGAGTGGCTAGCTTAAAATGTACCCGTGGTGAAATAATATTGTGGACCCCCATGCATTTTTCCAGCACGTTCTTCTTCAGTAAAACTTCTCATAAAATATCTTGCGGTTCCAGAAAACTGGCGTGAATGTTTCATCGGAACTCATTTATCACAGTTTCACACCTTCCCCTCAACATTTACTTTGTATGCACTGCTCATACATTTTCAGAAGAAGGTGAATCACAAAGGTTAAGAAAATGACAATTTCTTTAGTGAATGAAGCTAACAGTTACTGGTTGCTTTTTCTTTTTATATGATTGATCTCTTTGCTTCTAAACATGAGAAGCGTGGCCTTAAATTCAGATTGCTTTAGGAATGTGTTCTTTAGGAGCTGTGACTGAAGCACTCTCAACTTTGATCAGGTTAAAAATGCTATTGTAGTTTTGTTTTATGTTTCTATAACTGAGAAAAGGGACGTGTTCTATATGTTCTGTGAGTCGGCCTTTGTATATCAATACCTATCACCTGTAATCATATAAACACAGACGTTTCTCTGGGCCTCAAACTGTGTGTCTGGTCCCATGCTTATGTAGGATTTAAAGAATATTGTTCTTGAACACTTTCTTTTTTAAAAAATAGTCTACAATAAATTCTCCCTCAGAAAGTTTAGAAGGAATGAATAAAACTAAAGAATGAATAAAAAGCAGGAACATACATTATTTAAGAACTTAAAAAATTAATTTCCTATTCAACTATAAGCTTAGGGGGAAAAAGGAACATACAGGAGAGTGGTTCTAGTTCTGCCTTAATAATGTGATATTGGATGTTTTCCTCTGTCTACAGTCTGCTATCACTTCTTACTCCTGGTATATAGTCATGAAAATATCTCACTTCACAGGACTTGATTAATAAGAATACACAACCAGATATCATTAGTTCACCATGACCCTTAATTTATAAGTAATCATAAAAGGAATGCAGAGGAGAATCCTCAATATGTCTTAGTATCCTTTGGATTAATAAGAAAAGTTTCTCGAAGTCACTCTTGCTACTCCCATTGGAAAGAACATTAATATGAGAGAAAAGAGTCCATTGGGTCAAATGCATTTTACGTGTGGCATGTGCACAAGAGTAAACTGTGAATACTATAAAAGCGAAAGGTGGGGACTTCCCTGGTGGCGCAGTGGTTAAGAATCCGCCTGCCAATGCAGGGGACACGGGTTCGAGCCCTGGTCCAGGAAGATCCCACATGCCGCGGAGCAACGAAGCCCATGCGCCAGAACTACTGAGCCTGTGCTCTAGAGTCTGCGAGCCACAACTACTGAGCCTGCATGCCACAACTACTGAAGCCCGTGCACCTAGAGCCCATGCTCCACAACAAGAGAAGCCACTTCAATGAGAAGCCCATGCACTGCAATGAAGAGTAGTCCCTGCTGGCAGCAACTAGAGAAAGCCCGTGGGCAGCAATGAAGACCCAATGCAACCAAAAATAAATAAATAAATAAATTAAAAAAAAAAAAGTGAAAGGTTGAGGCACATGGACTGTAAACCCAGTCTACCAGAATTAAAGCCGTGAAGACCAGAAGGCTTTCCTTGGAGAACAGGTGTTACGGGTTGAATCATGTCCCCTCCCCAACCATTTCATACGTTGAAGTTCTAATAACCCCCTGGTTCTTTAGAATGTGACCTTATTTGGAGATAGGGTCTTTACAGAAGTAATACGTTAAAGTGAGGTTGTTAGGGTGAGCCCTGATCCAGTATGTCTGTTCTCCTTTTAAGAAGGGGAAATTTGAAGACAGATACACACACACACACACACACACACACACACACACACACACACAGAGCATCATGTGAAGTTCAAAGCAGATGGGAGCAATGCTTCGAAAGCCAAGGAACACCAAAGATTGCCAGATTCTCCCTTATAGCTCTTAGGAGGAACCAACCTTGACAACACCTTCATTTTGAACTTCTAGCCCCAGAACTGTGAGACGATAAACTTCTATTGTTTAAACCACCCAGTTTGTGGTATTCTGTTATGGCAGCTCTGGCAAATTAATACAATAGGGTAGGAATTAGACCTTGAGATCCTATTCATAGGAACCTGTGCTGTGTCTCCGAACACCACCATTCCCCAGACCTTGGCAAATAAAGCTCAAGAACTAATAGCATATAAAATTGTTCCAGATGATGGCTTCATTGAGCAATGTCTTAAATAAAGCCTTCCCTGATTATCTCAGCTGCAGCAATAAAGCTAAGCCAAATTGACGAGGATGATCTTTCAGTGCACCTACCAAAAAATGTGCCTTCTGATGTGCTAATGAAATTTAGGCTGATTGAACAAGAATTCGTCACTGAACATAGTTACTCTCATTTTTCTAGGTCACTAGATCACAGAAAAAGGCTGATTGATTCACACCTGAATTAGGTCAATTTGCATAAACTAATGAAATTGCAACTCAACCAAGGTTGTGAGGAGTTATCTAATTCATTATGCTGACAGAAGGGGAGGAAAAAGAGTGTCAATCCCCTGGGTAGCCATCAATGTTACTCTCCCATGATCTAAAAAGTATGGGAGAGAATTTTAAAGGTATGGGTCATCTCAGCCACTGGTGCACAAGCAACACTGGTACAGGAAATAAGTATAAGCCAGACATCAGAAATGGTTGGTTGGTTCTTGAAAGGATCCAGCCAAGAAAACATGAGCCACATCGGATACTTTAATACAGGGAATTTAAAAATTCACTATAAAGGTGTTAGAAGGGCTGTACAAGCAAACAGAGGAAGGTGAGGCTACCCAGAGATAGGGCTGGAGGGACAAAGTGAGGTGCTGGTGTTTCTAGAGCCTTGAACCCTGGGGTTAATGACAGGAGATGGGAGATCATCGAAGGGAACCAGCAACTGCTGGAAACCCTGTCCAGAGCAGGAAGAGGGGAAGGTAATACCCTGGTTTCTATCATCTTCTCAGCCTCGTCTTGTTCCTCCCATTGCTGAACAGAGATGGAAGCATCAAGATGGCCATGAAACATAGTTGGCTCGTGTTAGCTCCTTGAGTGAATGAAGGCGGGGTGGGTGGAGGCAGGGGAGGAATATCAGTTTCCCTTTGCTGCTATAGCCAATTACCCCAAACTTAGTGGCTTAAAACAATGCAGATTCATTCTTTTATATTTCTAGAGGTCAGAAATCCAAAATCAAGCCATCAGCAGAGCTATGTTTCTTCTGGAGGCTTCTGGGGGAAAATCTATTTCGTTTCCTTTTCCAGCTTCTAGAGGCTACCTGCGATTCTTGGCTCGTGGTCATTTCCTCCATCTTCAGAGTACATCACTCTAACCTTTGGTTTCCTTGTCACATCTACCATTTTTTATTTTTTTTATTTTTTACTTTGATCCTTTTGCCTTCCTCTTGTGATTGTACTGGGGAGATTCTCCTGTATTACACAAATGGGCCCATCTCCAGGTTTTTAACCACATCTGCAAAGTCCCTTTTGCCATGGAAGGTAACATGTTCATAACTGCCAGGGGTTAGGATGTGGACATCTTTGGGAGCCATTATTCTGCCTGTTACAAGAGGGAAGGTAACAGACTTGGGGGTAAATGAGCAAGCAATTGGCACAAAAGGCCTCTTGCCAGCTCTTAACAGGCTCTTTCTATAATCTCCAGATGCTCTTTTGCACATTGTACTGTAGTATTTCAACTAGCCCAATTCTTAGACAGTAGTCCTTGGATTGGTTTTTGGAGGTAAAGCAAGTTCGCTCATTTACAAGATACCGCACTGGATGCTTAATGAAATGTTATCCTAGCAGACCTTTTTGGAAACTTTTATTTAATAGAATTATTTTTGAACCAGACAGATGCTAAGGTAGAAGCAGAGGGTGGAAAAGAAAGAAAGAGGGTTTACTTCAGTCCAGGGGCCTCTGGACATTGACCGAGCAGACCCCTAAATGAGGAGAACCCTGTATGTGAGCTGAGTTGTCAAGAGAAAGGTTTTGGCATCTTAGTGTACCTCTTGTTTATTTCTTATTTTAAAATTTTGTGTCTTTTGTGGGAAGAAAACTAGCAGGAGCCTTCCTGCCTTTGGTCTTTAAACCTGTCCCTTGGGATGGCCTCACCCAGCTGCTCCCACCCATCCCAGGTCAGCCACATGCAGAGATGAGCTGTTTTCAGAGGCGGTGAAGACCCAGTCAGACAATGGATCTACTCCAGGCAATTGGGAAATGTGGAAATATTTTTCAGAGAAAACAAAACCCAAACTCTAGTAACATAAAGCTTATAAGTGGTTGCTTTTCTCCTTCTTCACTCTTCCATCCTCTGAGAGTTTCCTGAGCACTGTCTCTCTTCCACTAATGAAGACGATGCTGACTTGTGGGTGGCAATGCCTCCCACATGAGGTTTCCCAAGAAAGGAAGGGCCCACAGGGAAAAGGTGGCAGAGGCAGCATATTCTCCTGTTAATTCTACCTAGAAATTTAGGAAGAATGATAATTGTGAGACAAGCCCAGAGCCAACTAGGCCCAACCCCAGGGGATTTTCTTTTACTCATTGAGAAATAATCTCTTCAGTGTTCATCTTCGTAGTTGTGGTGGTCTCAACTATGCCAGAGAGTATTATTTTGAGTCAATGCATGCACTGTAAGAAGAGATCCAAATTCTCTGAATGGTGTAGGTCCCCGTGTTTCAGCAACATGGTGAGCACTTGCCCAGCCAGCCTCCCACAGGACTCCCTGTGGTGCCTCTGTTTCATATTCAGTGAGGCCTGGTAGAGGGAATGGTGCTGGTCACAGATGCTCTTTCAATCTATCTTGGTCTTTGGAAAGGGAAGCTCCAGAAGAGAAAGGGTTGGGATCATGAGAGGGCTTGGCCCTCATGTGACAACTTGCTCTGACTGGTATTTATATTAGTCCGCAACCTCCTCGCTGTGGCCATTTGTCTAGGGTAGCCTCTTCTAATTGTGAAGATTCCCAAGCAGCTGGCAGCAATGCTTGTTAACTGAGGAAGAAGCCCCTTTTAAGGTATTCAAGCATGATGGTTAGGAATGAGATTTTTGAAAAGCTGATCATGGTCCAGCCCCCTTGTATCTTAGTAGGACATCAGAACCTTGGTGAGGATAAGGGACATTTGTTTTATTATCGAAGTATAGTTGATTTACAATATTAGTTTCAGCTATACAATATGGTGATTCAATATTTTTATATGTTACAAAATGATCACTACAGGAACATTTGTTTTTAAAGGGGTGTGTGTGTGTGTGAGAGAGAGGGGGGGTAGAGAGAGAGAGAGAGAGAGAGGGAGAGAGGGAGAGAGAGAGAGGGAAGGGGGGGCAGGTGGTAAGGAAGGAACAAGAGAGAGAGAGCATGCAGGAGTTTGTGTGTCTGGCTGGCTGTTAGGGGCAGTAGGATAGGGAAAAGGAAAGTTTGACAATAAGTAGAGGCTGGAAATAACACTTTTCTGCTGAACCTTTCAAGGGTCAAGTGCCCCTGTAATGTCCTCCTTGTTGGCTGCCAAGTGACATAGGTAGGCAGTCAAGGAGCTAAACGTATGGGTCTGGTTTGATGTTCTCAAGTGGTATGGGACTAAGTTGGTACCATTTGGCAATAAAGACATATTTATGGGTAAAATGTACTTTTGGAACTGCTTCTAACTTTTTGATCCTAGGAGGCTTATTGTACTTGCTATACCAGTGGACCCTAATCTTAAATGAAAGGTCATTCAAGACTGTGTAACAGTTAGTGCTTTTTTGTTTTGTTTTGTTTGTTTCTGAGCAGCTTGAAAGTATATTGACTTTAACTGCTTGGAGACACCTGTGTTGTCATGATATCTAGACTGTAGTCTATAGCACCTGGCTTTCTATGAAGACCCCAGTGTGTGGTATGTGGTGGCACTGGTGGTGCTGGTGTGGGCTGTGTGTGTAGGGGAAAGTTATAAGGAAGTTCGGAGATAAATTATGGTCTCTGTATCCCTTGGTGTCCTGTTTAGTTTATTGAAAAAGGATTTGAGCAAGAAGAGCATTTTCTCCAAAAATAAATCTTTCTGAAATTTTTAGCTCTTTCAGTTCTATACACTGAGCACAGGGTCTGTATTTCCCTGTCCCTGCTTACTTATCTCTTGACATGCAGAATATGCTGTATTATCCTCAATAGTGAATGGGAACTCAGAGAAAGGCTATTGGCAAGATAACAATAATCAAATAATACAATGTCTTGGTTCAAATAAAGTATTTCTAAGTGTAGAAATACTTAGTGAACTGAAATGAATCTTTATTTTTAGCTTAAGTTTAAATATTTGGTATGTTTAAAAAATGCCCCTTGAAATGAAGTGATTCAAAATTGGGAGATTAAAGTCAGCATATGGACGTTAAAAATGTAATTGTGGTAAATGCACATAATATATAAGATTTACTGTCTTAGCCATTTTACAGGGTATGGTTCAGTGGTGTGTAGTATATTCACATTGTTGTGCTGTCAATCTCCAGAACATTTTCATCTTGCAAAACTGTAACTCTGTATCCATTAAACAGCTAGTATGATTTGGGCTGCTTAGAAACATTCATCTGCAAGCATTGGCTGGAAAACCTGCTTTCAATTCTTTTGGGTATATACCTAGGAGTGGATATTCTGGGTCATATGGTAACTCTTATGTTTAACTTTTTGGGGAACTGCCAAACTGCTTTCTCCAAAGGCTGAATCATTTTATAATCCCATCGGCAATGTACAAGAGTTCCAATTTCTCCAACACTGGTTATTTTCCATTTTTAAAAATTATAGCCATCCTGGTAGGTGTGAAGTAGTATCTCATTGTGGTTTTGATTTGCATTTCCTAATTGACTAATGATATTGAACATCTTTCCATGTGCTTATTGTCCATTTGTATATATATCATTTTTTTTTGTTTTGCTTTTTAGTTTTTTTGGTTTTTTTTTTGCGGTACGTGGGCCTCTCACCGTCGTGGCCTCTCCCGTTGGGGAGCACAGGCTCCAGACGCGCAGGCTCAGCGGCCATGGCTCACGGGCCCAGCCGCTCCGCGGCATGTGGGATCTTCCCGGACCGGGGCACGAGCCCGCGTCCCCTGCATTGGCAGGTGGACTCTCAACCACTGTGCCATCAGGGAAGCCCAATGTGTATATATCTTTGAAGAAATGTTTATTCAAATCCTTTGTCCATTTAAAAATTGGGTTGTTTTGTCTTTTTGTTGTTGAGTTGTAAGAGTTCTTTATATATTCTGGACATGATTTGCAGATATTTTCTTCATTCTGAAGGTAATCTTTTTCACTTTCTTTTTTATTTTGTGGTATGCGGGCCTTCCTCTGTTGTGGCCGCTCCCGTTGCGGAGCACAGGCTCCGGATGCGCATCCCATACCGGGGCGCGAACCCGGTTCCCCTGCATCGGCAGGCGGACGCGCAACCACTGCGCCACCAGGGAAGCCCTCACTTTCTTGATAGTATTCTTTGCACAAAAGTTTTTAATTTTGATGAAGTCTTATTTATTTATCTTATTTATCTATTTTTTATTCTTTTTTGCCTGTGCTTTTGTATCATATCTAAGAATTCATTGTTAAATCTGAGGTCATAAAAATTTACTCCTGTTTTATTCTAAGAGTTTTATGCTTTTAGCCCTTATATCTAGGATATTGATCCATTTTGAGTTAACATGTGTATGATGAGAGGTAAGGGGCTATTTCATTCTTTTGCACATGGATTCCCAGTTTTGCCAGCACTATTGTTGAAGAGATTGTTCTTTTCACATTGAATGGTCTTGGTGCGCTTGTTGAAAATCAATTGGCCATAGATGTATAGGTTTATTTCTGTATTCTCAAATCTATTTCTTTAGTCTACTATCCTTTTGCTAGTACCACACTCGTTTGATCACTGTAGCTTTGCAGTAAGTTTTTTAAAAAAATTTTTGTTGGAGTATAGTTGCTTTACAATGTTGTATTAGTTTCTGCTGTATAGAGAAGTGAATCAGCTATATGCAGTAAGTTTTGAACGTGGTAAGTGTGAGTCCCATAGCTTTATTTTTTTTTTAATGTTATTTTGGCTATTCTGGGCCTCTTGCAATTCCACATGAATTTGTTAACTGGATTTTCCATTTCTGCAAAAAAGACTGTTGGAATTTTGATAGAGATTGCATTCGGTCCGTACATCACTTTGGGTAGTGTTGCCATCTTAAAAAATGTTAAGTCTTCCAATCTTTAAACATGGGATGCTTTTCCACATATTGTACTTAGGTTTTCTTTAATTTCTTTCAGCAGTGTTTTGTAGTTTTCAGTGTATAAGCCTTTCACCTCCTTTACACTGACAATATTTTATTTGGAAATTTACTAGTAGAAGATTTTTCATTACTGCAGTGTATGTGTTTTAAGCTGAAGGTAAGAGAGAAGTGATAAAAAATAAATTTGAAATCTTGGTTTATGTGAAATGTTAGATAAATGGCAACTTCTTAATAAAGAATGGATCTTAAAGGACGTATTAACAAAGAAGAGGAAATTGACATTTTAGATATGATTGTTATACTTATGGGGTAATTATGGGTAAATCTCTTAACTTTTGGATATCTAAAATTTCCACCTTTGGGATCCTATTCATTCCATCTAATTAATAAGATGGAGAAGATGGTAGGTTGAAAACACATACCAACCTCTCCTCCCTCTCCAAAGTTTTGAAATGGCAGACATTGTTTTGAAAAATATAATGAATTCACAACTATGGTAGAAAACAAAAAATGTGATAAAAGTTAGCCATAAATTTAATATTTATATTAGGGTTAATGTAGTAAAAGAGCTGTGAAAATAAAATGCAAAAACATATGTGGGGGAAGAAAGTACTGCAGATAAAAGAGTATTTCTGGAATTCCCTTATGCTCAAAGTCCCAAAAAATCAAAGCACAGAGGGAACCTGGGATAGTCATAGGGAAATTAATTAAAGAACTACACTTGGAAATTCTTTGTCTCCCTCCTCTCTCAGTTTAAACTGAGCAGGAGCCAGAAGTAGAATTTTCTCCTAAGATACAACTCAGACAGTTGTCTAAAAAACAAAGTAACCTGATTAAGGAGCACTCCCCAAATGAGTGTTGGAGCCCGTTAGAGAAGAGAAGCAGACTGAAGCAATATAAAATCTCTACAAGTATAGAAGAAAGTGGAGGGGGATAAAGGAATGGAGCAGATGACTTCAGTGATTGCTTCTAGAATAAACTCTAACTCACTGAGTTAGGAATTCCAGGATAATCACTGCTTGGGTGGTGGAGCTTGACAGAGAGAGCTGGATAGTATGCTACAGACCATCTCTAAGAGGACTCAGGAATTCCTATACTTAAGACAATCTACCCACATACTCCACCCAAATTCACATATCACCTCACCTCCCCATGCAACCACAAAGGGCTAGCTGTTGTAAATAGAATGTTTACTTATTGACATGAAAACAGGAATTTGTATACACAGACGCAGATACTTAACCAGGAATCACTAAACACTTGAGGAAAACCAGTACTGTAAAGGGAAGGCACCAAATTTAATAAATAAAAGAATTAACTCAAGAGGAATTAGAGTTCAAAGGAAAAACAGCAGAAGGCTTTCAGATAAGCTAAATTAAAATTCTCAGACGAATTCTAGATAATTTTACTACCATGGGCCAAGCATGGAATGATATGAAAAAAACAATTAAAATTATTGGCACTTAAAACTGAGAGGCAATTACAGAGATCAAATACCAGATGGGACGTATGTTGGGATGTTCACAACTGAAGGTGCAATTCCTGAGCTGGAAGACATACTGGAGGAATGTCCCCAGAACTCAGTCTAAATACACAAAGAGAAAAAATGTGAAAGAAAGGTTAAGAAATGAAAGACAGAATTATTTGGAACTTCGAGTTCTTTATGCAACAAAAACACATGTGTTTAGAGCAAATAAAACATATATTAAACAGGAGCCTTCAGAGAATGTACTCCATTAAAACAAAAACATGTACCTAAGAAGGAGGAATATTTAGAAAAAAAGAAATATCTTCTTTAAATAAATATTTCCTTCTCTGTTTTGCTTATTCTTTCTGAAACTTGGCGGTTTCATGAGAGGCTGTTTCTTCCTCAAAAGCCCCGTCACACCACAAAGCTTGAAGTTGGGGTAAATTTTCTTCTTGTCTCTGGTTGCTCTTCTCAAAAATATCCCCTTTCCTAAAAATCCTAGTTATGTTGAAGCGCTTGAACGTCACAGTGTACCCCACACTACATTTCCTTGTTACAGAAATTCCCTCAGTACTTGTGACTCTTCCTTGTTCATTGAAGACTTGCTTTCTTTCTCTCCACGCTTAAGTTGTAACTCCTAGAAATTTCATCATCCAGTAAGTTCCTTAGTTTCTCATTTCCGGTGGTCATTTTTTTTCCACTCCCATGGTCATCCTTTAGACCTCGTCATAAATCGCAACTGTATCAACTTTGAAATCTCATTGTCAAGCTGTCTTCTGTCTCTTCAGCTCAATATTTTGACCCCTTCAGTCTTTTGGGGTCTTCAATCTTTTAATCTGCCAATTTTCCTGTGTTACAACCTGTTTGCCATTGCCATCTGTCTGTACTTCTTACCCAACTTCCATAGTTCCTCACCATGATCATCCACTTTTAAACATCCCCAAGCCCCTTTCCAACTCTTGCCTTTTACCTGAACAAAAATCCTCAACCCTCAGTTAAATCCAAATTTACCACTTCTCTACATCTAAGCAGCTGAACGTAGCTCTAATAAAACACAATCTTGCTAACTGGTCTCATTTTATATTGTTGACCGGAAATTTCATGCATGCTGTCATTATTACTCAGTATTTTTAATATGGATCCCTCATAATTTTGCCTTTCCATTTTCCTGATCAGCATTTCATGCCCTCTTCTCCTTCTTTAAACCAACCCTCCAATCTTCCCCACTCATCTATACTTAGCTGATGTGTTTGACTCTTATTTTGTTGGAAATAAAAAAGGAAATATAGGGCTTCCCTGGTGGCGCAGTGGTTGAGAGTCCGCCTGCCGACGGGCAG
>NC_041221.1:61368587-61389548 GCF_002837175.3 Physeter macrocephalus
GGGGAGCGGCTAGGCCCGTGAGCCATGGCCGCTGAGCCTGCGGAGCCTGTGTTCCGCAACGGGAGAGGCCACAACGGTGAGAGCCTGCGTACTGCAAAAAAAAAAAAAAAAAAAAAAAAGGAAGTATAAATAGCCTCGAATATTTCCATCTACTAATCTATCTGTATCTGTGTCCATGTTCTCTGTCTTGCCTCTTGTTATAATGGACAAATCATATTCTCAACTAAGGTGAGTCTCTTTACTTACCCACTAGACTCCATCCCCTTTTACCTACTCCATGACTTCTCCCTGAAGTTTTCCCCACTCACTTTTGTATGATCACATTTCTTCTCCACCAGAGCACTGCCCAAAGCCTACTAAGGTGTAAAATTGTTGGTCTTGAAAGAATCCTCCCTTAACACTATATTCCCCTTTAGTTACCCTCTATATCAGCACCATACTTATAACTCTCCTTCCCTTTAGAAAAAACATTCTTGGAAAAAGTATCTATACTCACTGTTTCCACTTCCTTATCTCTTATTATAACCCACTTTATGGTCAAGTTTTGAACCACATATTCCACAAAATTCACTCTTAGTTGGTCAGTAATAATCAACAGCTTGTCAAATGCAGTGGTCAATTCTTTGATCTCACATGGATTCCTCAGCAGCATTGTACAAGGGAAACCCCTCCTTTCTTCTTTATATCTTATCTTTTCTTGGTTTCCAGAGCACTACACTCCTAATTTTCTTCTACTCACTGACTGACTTTCACTGTCTTCTTTGCTAATTCTTTTTTCTCTTCCTTGTCGATATATTTCAGAATGGTCTTTCCCACATTCATTGTATTTCACCTAATATTACTTTTGAAAAAAGGAACTCCTTTTAGAGTAGAAGGCATATATAATCTAAAAATAAATTATGTAAAATATTAGGAAGAGGGAAAAGGAAAATTGATCAAAAGGTACACAAATATATAAATTTCAAAACAAGAAAGAAAATATGCATAGTTACTGCAGTCCTTGTTTCATCTGGTCACAAGACTATAGTTGAAATTTGTACCTATCTTCATTCATGCTATCTTTGTCCTCATCCAGAATCTCAGTTATTCAGGATTTTTTTTTTTTTACTTGATGAGGTAACTAGACTGTCTCCTGAAAAGTCTGAGCTCTCTCTCCAACTCTATTGGATTTATTTAGAGTCTGAGTCATTACAGGTCCTATTCATATTGAGTTACTTTAAAACTTTATCATGGGGCATAGATAGAGTAGAAGGTGCTCCCAAGAATTCCCTGGGTTCCACATATCATCTTTTTGCCTCTTCGTTCTGTAGCAACCCTAATTTCCTCTGATAATACAGAACAGTCATTCCAGGTGGGAGAGTAATCCCCTCCTTTGATGGTTGGTTCAGTGGCATAAGAGGCCTTAAGTGACCAGAAGGCCAGTTGCAACTTCTCACTCAGTGGAACACTTGTCATGTCTCCTGGTGGGACTGCTTCTCCCTTGGGAACTAATACCTCTGTCTAGCAACTCCAAACACATAAAGAATGAGCATATCATGAGTCGATAATAAGTTATATTAATGAATAAGCCACTCCTACATCTGTCCTTGACTCCTGGACTTATTGTGACTAGAGTGGAAACAACATTTATTGCATATTCTCTAGGACCGTAGACTACAATTTGTAGGACAACACAAGCCTTGCAAGGTGCTGTTTCCAGACGGTGCTGTAATTGAATTTTCAATAGGCTAGTCCCTCATTCCAAAGCAGCAGCTTCTTCTGGGTGATAGAGTACATAGTAAGACCAGTGGATCCTGCAGGCATGAGCTTGCTTCCTCCCTTGCACATTCCAACTCTCACATGAGTCATCATATTGGCTGAACCTAACTGTATCCAGAACCTGCTGGCAAGAAAGTCTAGATTTCCAACCTCTGTAATACAGTGGAGAGCGTAGAAGGGAGTGGGAATGGATGCTGGACACCACTAGACAACATTAGTGTATACAGCTTGCTCTGTTACATGATGTGTGTCTCTGTGCAGACGTACCTTTGCTAGAAAGACCTTCCCTGGCCACATTATACGAAATATCACCCTTCTTTTTTTCCTGTTTCCTCACTTTATTTTATAGAGCAAAGGTAACTATGTAAAACACTGATATTTAGTTACATGCTAACTTGTTTATTGCCCATTTCTCCCACTATTTATGTAAGCGACACGAGGGAAGAATATGTGGTCCTAAAACAATTCTGGAAATATAGAAAATACTCAGATATTTGTTAAGTGAATGGAAGAAGCAATATCAGCAAAGGAACCATTAATGCTGCTAGTTAAGCAAAATTAACGTATCATAATAAATCTGGAATTTAATTATGATGATTTTAACTTAATAGACAAAGCAAGGTACAGAAGAAATTTAAAAGTGTGCTGAGATTCTTGTCTTTTTCTTTTTTCTTCTTTGTATCTGTATATGGGCATGAGATATAGATACTCATTAACACTGGAGGTTGACGGGGAAAAGTGTTTAAATATGTATGTAAAATTTCATACTAAGAAGCTTCTAGTTAAAGTTGGTGAATCAAACATATTTGTTAGCCTCCAGTCCCTTTCAAAAACCCATTATAATTATAGGAACAATATTTTTTAAAGCTATAATCCCACAAGAAAAAATAGACCTGGAGAGGAGACAACAGCAACATTTGGGGAGCTGGAAAGCAGAAGGTTAAAGGTTGCTGATCCAGCAAAACAGAGAGAGCTGACTTTTAACCTGGCAGTGGGAAAGCGAAGAAACTTGATATACACTGTGGTTACCCAGTCTTAGGAACTGGCAGTGCCAAGTGCCTCTGGAAGTGGGGGGGCAAAGGCAGTGCTTGGTCGAGGATGGTGGGTTGAAACCTTGTTTATGAGTAGTAGGCTCCTAGATCCTAACTCAGCCCATGCACTTGCAGCCTGCCTCCATCCCCTCTGACAGTGGCTGTAAGTTTACTGTATGAGGTGTCTAAACAGAAGGTCTGGACCAGGGCGCAGTAGGTAGAACTGAGGGTGGGGTATTGAAAATAAGGTGTTAAGTGGGAGTTTACTTTCTGACTGTTAAGACCACCAACCTTCTTCCCCCATGTTTGATTGTTTGCCAGATTTATGCCTTTCTAGCATGGCACATAACCAGTCCAAGAAAAGACGTAAAAAAGACCGACACTGGGGCTTCCTCAAAGTGGTGGCAAGGGCAGACCTCCCTCACAGTAATGCCCCAGGCACAGAGCATATCCCCAGCTTTATATCACCCCACTCTAAAAATGTGAGTGGATGGCAAGAATCACTAGACATTTAAGGGAAAACTCTGACATGAAAACCAGAGACCAGGAAAAAAAATAGGAAAAGAAACTTGGGGAAACAGAGACCATGCAGGAAGATGAAACTTAAAAAAATAAATAAATAAAAAGAATAAATTTACTCTCATTAATATCCTTGGAGAAATAAGGTATTCCATTTATGATATAAAAAGCAGGAAGCTATAAAAATAAAACATTTAAAGGACAAAAGTAAGATTGTTTGGAAATTAAAAACAGGAAAACAAATTTAAAACTCAATAGATTTGCAAGATAAAATTGGGAAAATCTCCCAGAAACTATATAGCAAAATGACCAAAAGATAGACTAGAGAGAAAAGAAAATTTAAAGGACCAATTCAAGATTTCCAGATGTTTCAGAAAGTGAGAATGGAGAAAACAGAGGGAAGGACATTTAAAAAGTAATCCAAGAAACATTTCCAAAGCTGAAGGAGTGTTTCCAGAGTGAAAGAGTATATAAAATGCTCAACACAATGGATGAGAAATTTCAGAGCTGCGTGGACAAAGAGAAGTGGAAAAAGAGAGGGGAACAGGGGTAGGAGGAAAAGGGATGGAGGGAGAGGGAGAGGGGAGGGAGGGAAGTGTCGGGGAGAGGGAGGGAGACAGGAGGGGGAGAAGAGGGGGGAGAAGGAGAAGAGATAGAGGAGACAGGGAAAAGTTTTATGCTTTTATAAGTTCTCACAGTTCTATAATTATGAAGAGATAGAAGGTTCAGAGATTTTATCACATAAAACTTCAAAATTTGTGTCCACAAGGAAACCAATGAATGAATGGCAAGCATGAGACCAGGAGGGAATATTTGTAATATATGACAGAAATGATGGCTTAATCTATATTACATAGAGAATATCTACAAGTCAATAAGATAAAGACACTTCAATAAGAAAACAGGAAACAACAGAGAGTGGCAAGTTGGAGAAGAAACACAAATGCTCAATTAACAAATAAAAAATGCTCAATTTTACCAGTAATCATAGAAATTCAAATTAATATATTCCAATACCATTTTTGCCTATCTGATTGGGAAAACATTTTCATGATTTGTAGTATCCATTGTTGCAAGACATGTTGGGGAGAGGTAGGGGACACTCTCATACACTAGGTAGGAACCCAAATGGCTACCACTTAAAAAAAAAAGACATTTGGCAGTATTTATTAAAATGATAAATATATAAACCCTTTGACCAATCAGATCTATTCTTTAGCATCTGTCCTATGGAATACTGCCAGAGGGGCACAGAAATACATTTATAACTATGTTCAATACAGCATTGTTCATAATGGTGAAACAGTGAAGGAAGGAATCTAAGTGTCCACCAGCAGGAGATTAATTAAAAACAATTGTAAAAAGAAAAAACAATTGTAAGTTCATACAATGAAAGAGTACCTCCTCATGAAAAAGAATGAGTCTGATCTCTATACACCAAATCTCAGTTCAAGGAAAATTCAGGCAGTGCTAATAGATATTGAGGATCCACAGTGTTTTGCTGATGAGCGGAGTTGCTATGGAAATTTCAAGTAAACCAAAACTCCTTTGGGAACGAGTGAAACAGGCTTTCTTGAAGAAGTGAATGGGTGGGAAGTAAGTGTCGTGCTAGAAGAGACTAGGAAAGCAGGCAGGATAGTGTGCAAAGGAGCAGAAAAAAGGAAAACAGATCATTTACAGAGGATGGAAAAGACACCTGCTCACCTACGGTGGAAGGTCTCGGTAAAGACATGTCTGCCGGTCAGGGGACATCCACTTGAAGAATGTTGCTGCCTTGCTGTTCTCTTTCCCTGAAGAAAACCAAGAGATCTAAGTAGAAGACACTTTGATGAATAGATGATTCATATGAAAGAAGAAAGTTCTTGATTTTAAGTGTCGTCAAACCAGGGAAGAAATTATGTGCAAGAGTTCTGTAATTTCTGCCCCACCCCAAACATAATTGAAAAATAGGAGAGTCAGTTGCCTCTCTCTTACAGAGTTTAGGTCAGGTTTTGGAAACCTTTAAATATAGTTGGCCAAAGTTCTACCTTCTTACCTGCTGGCACTAAGAGGGCAGTGAATCACATCCTGCCTCCGGACTCCCACTTATAGGTGTGGATGGGAGAATAGGAAGGGAAATTTTATGGTAAAATGGGCCAAGTTATATCACTTGCCCATCGTTGTCCTTGAATGTAACAAAGAGAGGACAGTGATGGCCTATTTTCTGTGCTGGGATCTTGTTTACCCCTCTGGATTCTGCTCTCCCCTTTCAATCCTGCCTTCTGCTCTGGGAGACTGACTTATGCAGATTATTTCAAGAACTCCCTTGACTTTGGACTTTTGTTTGGGTTCAGCCAACAGGGGCATCTGCAGGAGTTCTACAGAAGGGCTGAGAAGGAGTTCAAGCTGTGATTGAACTCCCCTTCTGCTAGGATGCCCCAGGCTGGCTGTTTCCCTCCAGTTAAAGGTCTCTGCTTCTCACAGGTGGCCTGTCTCTATGCTCTCTGGGTTGTTTCACTGGTCAGTAATTTTCGTGATCCTTTCTAAGTCTCTTTTCATTTTATTTCTGCTCTTTACTATATGTATGACCCCAAACAAGTCTCTAAACCTTTTTGAACCTCAATTTTCTTATTTATAAAGTAGTTTAAGAAAAGGTTACCTGTGTCATGGGGTTCTTGTGACAGTTGAATGAGAACAAGTACTGTTAACAGTACTGGTGGAGCTGGTGTGTCTCGTGTATCTCGTGACCTATAAGCTTCAGCTTTTCTTGTCCTCATGCTTCCCTTTTGTTAGCATCATAACAGCCCTACATTCTCTCCCTGATCATCACTCCAACAGTTTCAGTAGTGGATTCTGTCTCTTGTTAGTTTGTAATACCAGCTACTTCTCATATTTAAATTACATTTTGATATTTTGGTAGTTTTTCCCAGGAAGCATCTTCTAATGCCATGACTCTAAACAGTGCAAACAATGTAGACACCCCAGCTGAAAACCTGAAGGACATTATCAGATTTGGGGATGGCACTGGTGGGCAATATAACTGGGGTACAGGTCAGGAAGGGCTGGGCGGAAGAGAGAAAACACTTTACCACTATGCGATGTTGTCTAAATGCCACGTTTGGAGAAATAATATTAGTATTTCACTGACACATTTTTTTTTTTTTTTTTTTTTTTTTTGCGGTACGCGGGCCTCTCACTGTTGTGGCCTCTCCCGTTGCGGAGCACAGGCTCCGGACGCGCAGGCTCAGCGGCCATGGCTCACCGGCCCAGCCGCTCCGCGGCATGTGGGATCTTCCCGGAGCGGGACACGAACCCACGTCCCCTGCATCGGCAGTCGGACTCTCAACCACTGCGCCACCAGGGAAGCCCTCATTGACACATTTTAATATCCCAGAAGGGCAGCCTGCATTTCTATGGGGCAGAGACTGCCTCCCCAAATCCGTTCGCTGCTTCCTGCCAAGCTGGTGTTAAAAGATAAACTGAGACATATTAAACATTTCCAGAATTTATTTGAGCACAAATTGACTTGAGTCGGGTAGCATACAATCTAGCAGATAGAAAGGAGTTCCCAGGAATTGTACAAAGTGAAAGACTTATAGTCAGAGGGGAGCAGGAACAAGGGTTATACAAGGCAAAAAGTGGGTTGGTTGTTACAAGGTGACTTTCCTTTAGTGGGTGGCAGGGGTCTGTCAGGCAGAGTACCTAGCTAGTGCTGATCAGATGATTCCTGACTGACTGGTTTAAGATTCCATTTCTGGGAGAACAGAAACTGTAATTAAGTTAAGTCTCTCTTTGGTGACGTGGGGCTTAGCATAAGAAACTCCATTTTGGGCTGTTGTCTTGTTTTTAACACTGGCATTTTGCTGCTTGGTAAGTCAACCTTTTCTGCTTCCTTGTCACTAAGGTGTGGCCATGGACTAAGTCTGGACAATGAAATGTGATATGGAAATATGCTGCGTTGTCCAAAGTGTTCTTTAAGGGAGGGGGCAAGTTCCTTCTTTATTCCTTCCTTTTCCCTGCTGTTTGGAATGCAGACACTGTGGCTAGAGCTCAAGGAACCATCTTAAAACCATGAGTTGGCAAGCTGAGGACGGAGAAGGGCCACAAAAGTGAAAGCCTGGGCCCCTAACTATGGGTTCACCAGATTAACCCTCAATTGCCTGCCTCAGGCTCGTATTATGTGTTTACACCACTGTTGTTATTAACTTTTAAAAAAATAATGCAGCCCAACCTAGTTTTAACTATGCACCTCATCTCTGAGTTTTGGATATTTGAGACAAGAGCCTAAGGATGTTTCATTTTTCTTGGATCACAGTGAAGCACTTGGAGAGGTAGAATTCGTATGCATTTCCTGATTTTAGCACTTTTCTTGCCAGTGATCCATGCTACAGCCATAATGTTCTTTCTTTCTCTCTCCTTCTCTTTTTCTTTTCTTTTTTTCAAATGCTGCGGTTCAGGGTTAAGTATTCCAAATCTGGTCTTTATTGGGGTTTGGATTATGGTATTATTTGGAGGACTCTTTAATGTGTTTCCAAAGCCACTGCCTAATTGTAGAAATGAACTGTTAAAAAACAAGAGAACCCTGCTGTAAGCAAGAGCCCAACAAATTATTCAGAGTTTTTAAAGGATGCTTTATCATCAGATGTTTATAGTTTCATGGCTCGAAGAACGGAGAAAACATACAAGTGCCCTTCAAGCTGTCCTCTTGATGATGGTGAAATGTCACTGCAAGCCCTGCTTCTCTGCCCTCACTGTTTGCTGTCCCTGGGATTTAACGGAGATGGCAGTTTAATTATTACCATAAGCCCACCCAGATAGTTAAATACAGGTCAATAATAACTCAGTGAAGGAAGGAGCTACAGCAGCACAGAATGGGTACAAGAACAATTAGTCCTTTTTAGGCCAGAGAAGAACCAATATTATAACATAAATTCCTCAGCTATAACATTACCACTTTCCCTAAGTGATCATAAAATAAACCAGAATCTAAGGAAAACTGTGAGATGTGTGTAATGCTGCCACACAAAAGACCTACAGATGAATGTGGATCAAACTAATTTTCAGTGCACAACCACATGGTTGAATACCAAAAGAAGCCAAAAAAAAACAAAAAACAAAAAACCAAACCCCCAAAACCAAACCAAACCAAACCAAAACTGCCAACGCCCCTACCTAAACAATAGTGTCATAGATGAGATATGAAACTGCTGAGTTTTTTGTTTTGTTTTCCTTTTGGCAAGCTCAGGGGAAGTGCCTGTGTGCTGTGGCTTGAAAAGCAATTATTTATAAATTATGAAAGCATTGCTTCTGTTCATGGATCCATATAATCCCTGCATTTTGACAATTAGGAGGCAGAAAATATTACAGGTAAGCCCTCCCTTGTGAGCTGGAAGGAGAATGGCTGGTGAGATGTTTCCAAATTGGTTATTTTTGGTGTGTTGGGGGTGGAAAGGGAAGAAAGAGTGTTGAGGAAGTTGGGAAGCCTGAAGTACCCAAGTAATGTTTGATTTGTGAGCAGAGGGTCTGCACTACTACCTTATCAAGTCTATTGAGGTCACTATTTTCTCTCCTCAATTTGATGGTCCATGTTCTTCAGTTTGTTCTACACCAGCATTCATTTTTACCTGTGCTTCCTTGAAATCACCTGTGATGTGCCTCAACCAGGAGGTTGTAGGGTACAGTGGCTGAGCGATGGATGCAGGACATAGGCTCTGAGAGTTAGAAACTTGGTCCCCGACTTCCTAGCAAGTGATCTTGGGCAATGGACCTCCTTTCCTATCTGTGAAATGAAGACATGATTATTAGGATTAAATGAGTTGTTATTTGTAAAGTGCTTAGAGCAGCATCTGGTATACCGTAGGTGCCATATAAGTGTTTGTTAAAGATTAAAAAAAATAATTTTTATAAACGTCAGAGTTATAAATTAACTACTCAGAATGGATAAATGAATGGGACATAACCATCTCTGCAAATGAGGCATTTTGTGTGTGTGTGTGTGTGTGTGTGTGTGTGTGTGTGTGTGTGTGTGTAATCATGGTGGGGATTTGGTAGAGTTGGGACTCATGAGGCAAGAAAATGCCTGAGACTCTCTGGTTTTACACTCTTATCAGTATTTTGATCATGGCATCGCCAGCAGTGAAGGCCTCACCAAACATCCCCTGGATTTCAATGTCATGTGTTTGATCAGGAGATAGAGAGAGGAGGTGAGGTGTGCAGTGAGCTGTTATACAGTGAATCGATGTGGGCAGATATGGGTCATGCTCTGCTAAGGCAGGGTGGTCAGAGCAAAAGCATTAAAGACACAAAGAGAGACAGGTTCAAAAGATGTGGCCTCACCGCGAAGGGCTGTACACAAGCCTGGTTGCCAGGCCAGTGCATCAGGCAGCACACAGGAGTGGTGGTCGCTGGTCTGCTGGCAGACCCCAGACAGGCCCAACAGATGGGGCAGGGGACAGATGCTACCAAGCTCTCATGACCAGGGTCAGAGGATGCTCCCCATGAAACAGTCTTCCAGCCATCTTCCAGCAGTGGTTACACTGGGAACAGCATCTGTTTTGAAGGCAGAAAGAGATAGGTTCTCTGTTCTTGTTTCTCTCAACTTCAATTTCATCTGTAAAATAGGGATTTTAATAACAATTTCAACTTCATCGGTTTGTTGTAAGGATAAAAAAGTGAGTGTAAAAGTACTTTAAAAGTGGAAGTATAGTTTACTGATATCAGTTATTTTTATATAGATGATATATACATTTTGCGGTTTGTTTATAATGCGGGATTGACAGTATACAGTAGTGATATACAGTAGTGATAGTCCTAAAAAGTGTGTAAGGTTTTTTTTCTCATAAATACCAGCTCCTTTAGGAGACAAGACCATGATGTATTAATTTCAGTGATCTTTCACTCCTTTGTTCCACAGTGCTTTTCTCTAATTAGCTGTGGAACAAAGTATCTTGTTCCTCAAATAAATCCTGTGGGAAAGAATCATTTTATAAGGGAATGTAGTGCCTCATTAGCTTTTTTTTTTTTTTTTAACCTGAAGTCTGCTCAAAGTGAGATGCTGGCATATGCTATTGTGCTGTATTTACACACCTCCACTCATTCACCCTGCCCCCCTTCCCCTGCTCTTCTCCCTCCTCCCACCCAGGACCACAGCTCCCTGGTGGGTGACGGTGCAAGTAGCTGGCTTGCCAAGGTTTGGGGAGATGCCATTTGTGGAGATGTTTAATTTAAATAATCCCCCACATTTTCTGGGAATAGTCCCTTTTTAAAACAGTACCATATTTACACTGTTTATTAGAGGACTCCTCTAATCAGTTATCTAATTACTCAGTCTTGATAAACTTGAAATGACTTGAGATGAAGTCAATTTCATAGAAAATTAATGGTAAGTTGTTTTGAATAACTGTGCACTATCTGATAATTTTTTAAAAAACAATTCCTTTAATAAAATAAAATCAGGGAATGAAATAAGACCCAGGAAGTCTTATTACGTTAAAGAGAAACATCTGAGATGTTTTGAGCTGCTTCTTTGAAAAATATGAAAGTAGAGCGAAACCATCATCTATGAAAGATAAAATCACCGGAAAGGACTTTAAAGGTTTATAATTACTTGGTAAAAAGATTTATGAAATCTAAAAATTAAGGAGAAAGAACAGAGTGAATCATTCAAATATCTTCTTTGATGCATATGGTAAAGCTTCCTTGGAGTTCCTTATGGACTGGTTTTTAATATATAGTATTTGATGAGCTGGGAAGGTTGAGCTAATTTTTTTAAGTTCCTCCAGTAAACTTGATTTCATAGGCAGATTTTTCTCCACGTGAAATATCTATCTTTCTTTACCTTTTAATATATGTAGGGTTTTTTTCCTCTTATGTAAACACAAATTGTAATCTGTATTCCATATTTTACACAAGGAGCTCTCTTTTTTGAAATTCTTTCCCAAGAGAGAAACAAATTTAAAAATGATATATATGTGTGTGGGATACATGCAAAATTTAAAAATTTGTTTCCTTACATGTATTTAGGTGAAAAACACGAATTTACTCCTAAGTGTAAGAAATGCTGTATTGCTTTTTTTTCCCCCAAGTTAAAATAAATCTGGATCCGTGATCACATTTGCCAAAATACTGCCGTATCTAACTTTAGTCATGGTTTTGGAATCTGTATCTTTCCCTAGGGCTTACACCAGGGAATGTGGTTGACAGAGAAGTCATGAGGCCCCCTGCAGATCATGGAGCAAGGCCTGGGTTTAGTTTTTGGTGGTCGTTTGCTTCGCTCCCTCTATAATACCCTGAGTATCGCAGTTGAGTCTCCTTCTCCATCATCTGTGGGGTACCACTCCACCCACTGGGCTCCCAGATGCTCTCTCAGTGATTCAGGCTAAGACACAGCAGAAACAGGCAGTGCTCAATCTACTCTCCTGGCTAGTGTCAACGGGGCACTCCAGGGAGCCAAGCTTCCACCCCAGTCAGCAAGAGGAAGGCGGTGGGGTAAGGAGATTGGCCTTCAATTAATTAACAATCTAATTCCACATCCTCAGTTCTCTCACTGATTCAGCCTAAGCCTCAAGTACGCTCTCTGGTACTCCACGGCATCAGAAGTGATAAAAAATGATGCATGAGTGCTTTACTCTCCAGAGCTTCCCCCCAAGTCGCTGTTTCCCTTTTTCACACATGGGAAATCTAGAGCCCTTCTTTCTTTACTCACCATATTGAGTTCTTTGCTCTTCTGCTACTTCTAACTCTAAAACTTCTTGGAGTCTAGACTTTTTAACACAAAGGCCTATAATTCTATTGTGGGATAAGAGAAGCTAGACTCCAGGGCTTAGAGGTTTTGTAGCTCTCTGAAGTGAAGGAAGAAAAATGGGTCTGTACCACAGCATTAAGGACAGAACATGGATGGATATCTCCATCCCCACCGTCTATGCACATATGTGAGATGGAGAGTAGGACCATCCAAAGGAAGCCACAATGGCCTAGGATCCTTTCATGGACCCCTGGCCTTTAGTGGGCACTCTACGATGTTATTTGGCAATATTCCATCTCATTTCATAGAGATATGGCTCTGTGGTCTTACTATGTGGGCCCTGGACAGAGAAAATTGTGGCAGTGGAGTAAAGTATGGAATTCTAACTCTCTGTGGGTTGTAAAACCAACCTCATTGCTCTGTAGTTGTACTGTGGTTAGTGTTGCAACCCAGTAAAACTTAAAACCAAATTGATCTGACACATTCACAGAAGATCAGCTCCTCTAATGGAGGTATAATATATTTATTTATTTATTTATTTATTTATTTTTTTGCGGTAGGCAGGCCTCTCACCGCTGTGGCCTCTCCCGTGGCGGAGCACAGGCTCCGGGCGCGCTGGCTCAGCCGCAGGCCTCTCACCGTTGTGGCCTCTCCCGTTGCGGAGCACAGGCTCCGGACGCTCAGGCTCAGCGGCCATGGCTCACGGGCCCAGCCGCTCCGCGGCATGTGGGATCTTCCCGGACCGGGGCACGAACCTGTGTCCCCTGCATCGGCAGGCGGACTCTCAACCACTGCACCACCAGGGAAGCCCTGTATAATATATTTAAAAGGATATTTCCATAGCTAAAGCAAATTTTCACTTTTAATTTTATTTTCTTTTAATGCTGTTTGTTTTCTAAATTAGGCGTCAATGGTGATTTTTCCCTTTCATCAGAGATTCAAAGGTAAAGGCCTCAGGACTTGTTTCCCTATGTTCTTCCCACTTATGCCATTCCGTCTGTAATTCTCTTTCATGAACATTCTTTTCTCTCTCCCCTGCAAGCAAAAGTTTCTTAAACAGTGTCTCCTAGTCCCAGGTGGGGGCAGTTCTTAAGCCAAGGTAGGGACAGCAGAATCATAGCAACATACTAGGTACTGTATTCCTGGGACAGAAGTAGGGGCAGATTCCATGAATGAGCTGGTGGTAGTGGGATGCAGCAGGGACAGAGGGGGTAGCACCAGGTCACAAAGACATAGAAAAAGGGAGGTGTCATAGTGAGACTGAAGAGTTTTGGATAATAGGTATTTAGTGGTCTTGGGACAAAGGAACTGGAAAGAATTAGAGAAAAGGAGAGAATATGGGAACGGACTTGTTGGAGTCCAGGCAGGAAGGGCTCCAGGTCTCAGGGAGCCAGCAATGCTGAGCCATATTCTGCTAAGCAGGGACCAGCTTCTGTGGTAAGTTTGAATAATGCACTCCCATCTCCCCACCCCTCCCCCCCCACTCCTCCAAGATGTCCATGTCCTAATCCCTGAAACCTGTGAATATGTTACTGTACATGTTCACACATTTGCAGATGAGAAGATTATCCTGGATTATCCTGGTGGGTCCAATGAAATCACAAAGGTCCTTATAAAATGAAGGCAGGAGGGGCCAGTATCAGAGAAGGAGATGTGAAGATGAAGGCAGTGGTCAGGTTAATGCAGCCAGGAGTCAAGAAATGTGCACAGCCTCTAGAAGATGGAAAAGGCAAGAAATGGATTCTCCCATAGAGCCTCCAGAAGGAACACAGTTCTTATGATGGCCTATTTTGAACTTTTAACTTCTGGAACTAGAACATAATACATTTATGTTGTTTTAAGCCACTAAGTTTATGGTAATTTGTTATAGAAGCAATAGGAAACTAATACAGCTTCTTAAACTCCTATTGCAGAGGCCAAATATTCTTATTCTATAAATAGAGATTGAAGGCTTGAAGGTGGAAGTTCAGATGAGAGGGTGATGGAAGTGCAGATGAATTTCACTCCAAGTACAAATGATGACATATAGTCCCCTCCTCATTTTGCCAGGAAAGAGGAATTTTAAAAGCAGAAATGTTCTAGGCCACTGATATTGAGAAGAGTTTGAAAAGGGAAGGCTGAAGACATCTTTGGTGGGCTTAACCATTTTGTCGCACTCTGGCCCTGGTACAATTTATCTCCACGTTTGAGCAAACAGAAGCAGGGCTGGGGGCTTTTGTGTCACAGCCACCAGGACCCTGCTCTTTGGTCTCCTACAACCTTTGCAGAGCAAATCACCACTTTTGAGGCTGTCTGAACCTACCACTTGTGCCAAGGGGACAGGTTGGTACAGTTACAGATGGCTTCTACTTGTTTTGGTGCCACCTACCCACCACTTCTTCCACTCCAATTTTTTCTAGAACGTTTTTTATCATTCAGTTACAATTATCTGCTTGAGGTGCAGATTCCTTGTCTTTAAGTATCAGATGTATTAAGTTTAAATCACTATTTCCCACTGAAGGGAAGTATATTGACTTTTAAGCAGTATTGACTTCGAATTATTTATGTTCATTTATTTCCTTTGCATGAAATAAATTAAAATACTCAGAAACTGTGCATTTTGAATTTAGAACACAAGTATTTTTTTAATGTAATAAGCTCTAATTAGCCCTGGTAATGAACCTAAAGTTTGGTTTCATTGGCCCCAGCATTTTGCCCTGAGCTTTCCTGACAGTAATTTGACAAGATGTAAAATGAACTATATTTAAAAATCTCTCCAGCGTTGGGATCTTATAATTTTTCAATTAGGAATAGAACAAATGTCTCCAATTAAGAATAAAATAGAATTATTTTCTTTACTCTTTTATAGAAAAAATTATGAGGCTTTGTTTGGCTTTGAAAGTCTCATAATAAGTGCTTGTCACATTATGAATAGGGCAAAAGTAAATGTAATTGTCAAGCCTCATTAATGTGTATAAAGTTGGGGAGAAAAACCAGTGTGAATTAGAAGACTGACTCATAGAATAGTGTAAATAAGTAAACTTGTTTTACTTTGAATATATAAGGTACATGGAATAAAGCTTATATTTAATAATAGCAATGATGATGATTATGGTGATGATAATAATAATAAAGTTGTAATGGCTAACACTTATATAGTGTTTATTACGTTCCAGGCACTGTTCTGAGAGATTTACATTTATTAAGTCATTTGATCCTCACAAGGAGTCCCTGAGCTAGGTACTATTATTACCTGCATATTATAGATTAGGAAAATGATGCACAGAGAGGTTAAGTAAGTTGTCTAAGAGGTTAAGTAACTTGCAAAGTGAAGGGTGGTATTTAGTTACCTTACTTTTAATGAATTAATACTTATTTTAAATGAGCTTTGTAAATGCCTCCCTTTGGCTGTTGGTGAAATGAAATAAATAGGCACTTTCAAGACCAAATCTAGCTTGGATATACACATGGTTCTGTAAGCAAACCTTTCTCAGGCTGTGAAGCACTGCAAATGCATGCATATTTCCCAGGGAATAAATGTGGGAAACACCATTTTTTCCCCAAACCCCCAAATAGAAAATTTATAATGCTGAAGTTTAGAGTGATTGGTAGGTTGACATTTACCTTTCTGCTTCCCATGGATTTCAAGTATAAAGGAATGTCTAGAGCATAAACTGTACAAATTATTTTTGGAATACTGGAAGAAGCATCAGTTGCAAAAGTTGATATTCAAATTTTAAATTATTCTTTGTTCATGCTAAGTTTGTTCTCTTAGCCCCTCTATTTGGCAACAGAAGCCTTATTCTTAGCCTTCAACTTCAGTCACTGTCACTGCATTCAAGTGTCTTTTCTAGAAGAAATTAAGAAGTACTCAAATTGTCAATATATCATCACATATTCAAGGTTTGCGATTAGCCTAAATATAATAAAATGGATTTAAATTGTAGTCATAGGTGCCTTGAAACATAAGACAATGTGAAGCATGTATTTATATACTTCCAGTTATACATGGAAAACCTAGTATATTATGAATATGCCTTCAATTACTTGCAGCTGTTTATTTGAACACAGAATTTTGGTTGGAATGAGATTTGAAGGAGGTTATTTTATACTGCTGTAGAATTGTGAAACATGATATGAACAAAAGCTGTAACTTCCTGCACTTCTGAGACGTATTTTGTATTCTTGTACATTATTTTTGTAAACTAAAGTATATGCAAGAGTTAGTGTAACTTTGGGTACTTCCAATGTCCTTGGGCAGTAAAATAGGCTGTCTCATTGGATGGTTGTGAAGATCATCCTCCTCATGTAAGTGTTTTCTATATAGCAGATATCACCTTTACATTATTTAACTAATTTAATCACCACCCATATGAAGTAGGAACTGATATCATGCCCACCTGATAAGTGAGACAATTGAAGCCTAGGGAGATTAGGCAATTGTGTAAGTGATGCATCTGGGCCTGAACGCAGGCGGGTTCTGGGCTCCGGAGCTCAAGCCCTTTGTGGTTACAATCGTGAGGATCAAGTGTAACACACAAGGCTTTGAAAAGCACATAGTAGGTTCTCCGTAGGTGTTACATAGCTTTGAGTAACGTCAAAGATATTAGTGATAGCAGCGAGTGGATTAACAGTGAACATTTTAAATTCTCTTAAAACAGATTTGCGGATTTTCAAGTTTTAATGATGATCTGTGCAGCTCTTACTGCATTTCAATAAGTAAAAGACGCTCTGCCTGTCTTGGGTTCCCAGGAAACAGGTTCTGAGATGGAGAGTTGTATGCAGCAGGCTTGTTGGAGAGTGCTCTCTGGAAAAACACATGAAAAGTAGTGAGGAAGACAGACGATGGGGAGGGAGACAGTGATTCACAAAGTGGTTGCAACTGAGGTCTTACCCAACTTTACTGGGAGCTGAGATGGCCTTTCAGAGTCGTCCCAAGTTCAGGCTGGGGGCCAGGCCTTCATATTACCACTTTAGGCAGTCATTGGTCATCGGCTGCCCCCTGGAAGAGGGTGTACCCGTGGGTGAGACAGTTCCCTGGAGTGGATGCAGGCTCCATTAGGGATGCAGCTGTGAGCCATCAGCAGCTGATATTGCCAGCAGCAGGGAAATGAGTGCTCCAGACCTTAAGATGGGATCTGGGTGGGACACCACACCCACTAGAAAAAGCAGAAAAAGTTACAAACAGATAATCGACTAAAAGTGAAAATGCAATGGCAAAGAAAATTATGAAAAACTTAATGCTCATTAATAAGGAGATATAAATTAAGACAACTATTTTCTCCTGTCAAATTGGCACAGGTGAAAAAAACACTCAGCTCCTATTCAACATAGTGAGAGTGCCCCAAGTTAGGCATACTTTCTAATTAAATAATCTATTTTAAAATAATTTCAAACTTATAAAAAATGTTGTAAGTACAGTACAATTAAACCTCACATCCCTTCACTCAGATTCTCTGAGTGTTAACATTTCACCACATTTGTGCAATCAGTGTGTATGTATCTCTATCTCTATATCATAAGTTGCCCCTTGTAAACAGAGTTTTCATCTCTTAAGCCAAGGGTTTAACTGTAGAGACTTGGATTCAGACCTGAGTTTGAGTCCCAGTCACTTATCATTTTATGTGACCTTGCGCAAGACAGTTTTTCTTAGGGCCTCTGTTTCTTTTTTTTAATTGAAGTACAGTTGATTTACAATGTTGTGTTAATTTCTGCTGTACAGCAAAGTGACTCAGTTATACACATATATATACATTCTTTTTTATGTTCTTTTCCATTATGGTTTATCTCAGGATATTGAATATAGTTCCCTGTGCTATATAGTAGAACTTTGTTGTTTATCCCCTCTATATGTAATAGTTTGCATCTACTAACCCCAAACTCCCAGTTTATCCCTCCCCCAAACCCCTCCCCCTTGGTAATCACAAGTGTGTTCTCTATGTCTGTAAGTCTGTTTCTGTTTCGTAGATTAGTTCATTTGTGTCATATTTTAGATTCACATATAAGTGATATCATATGGTATTTGTCTGTCTCTTTCTGACTTACTTCACTTAGTATGATAATCTCTAAGTCCATCCATGTTGCTGCAAATGGCATTATTTCATTCTTTTTAATGGTTGAGTAGTATTCCATTGTATTTATGTACCACATCTTCTTTATCCATTCATCTGTTGATGGAAATTTAGGTTGTTTCCATGCCTTGGCTGTTGTGAATAGTGCTGCTATGAACATAGGGGTGCATGTATCTTTTGAATTACAGTTTTGTCCGGATATATGCCCAGGAGTGGGATTGCTGGATCATATGCTAATTCTATTTTCAGTTTTCTGAGGAACCTCCATACTGTTCTCCATAGTGGCTGCACCAACTTACATTCCCACCAACAGTGTAGGAGGGTTCCCTTTTCTCCACTCCCTCCCCAGCATTTGCTATTTGCAGACTTTTAAATGATGGCCATTTTAACCAGTGTGAGGTGGTACCTCATTGTAGTTTTGATTTGCATTTCTCTAATAATTAGTGATGTTGAGAATCTTTTCATTTGCTTGTTGGCCATCTGTATGTCTTCTTTGGAGAAATGTCTGTTTAGGTCTTCTGCCCATTTTTCAATTGGGTTGTTTGTTTGTTTGTTGTTGAGTTGTATGAGCTATTTGGAGCTTCTGTTTCTTTTGTTACAAAATGAAGATAACATTCTTCTGGTTTCTTTTGGTGTTTAGATTAGATCCTCCAAACAGACCCTGGTAAGGTCTCAGTAAATGTTAGCTGCTATCATTATCATCATCATTATCATTGGCTCCTTGGGGGCAGGGACTATACCTCACACATTTGAACCCTCAGACTTGAGTGCAGCACCTTGCGATGATGGGTTGCCCAGAAATGTTTCTGGATTGATTTGCTTTTGTACTCAGTACTTTATGAGGCTCAGGGACATGAGGTGGTGGATGGGGGCTCATTCTGAGGGCTAGAGACTTCAGTGGGAGAGGCTGGGAAGAATGAAAACGGGACTCAGAAGCTGGGAACTTTGTTAATGACTCTGCTTCAGCCAAAATAGGCGATTCATTGTGTGACCAAATAAAAAGGTATTATTCAAGAAATTCCCCTCCTTCCCTCTTTGAACCCCCTCATGAATGTTTGGCCTGTGTCTGTGATCTGCCACACAATATTCTGAAGCAGCAACAACAAAAGCTGGTGAAATGGACAAGAGGAGAAACTTTTGACACGCTCAGTTCTTAGCAAGGGAAGTATTTATAACCATAGAAATGCTCACCCTCAGCCCCCGCCTGTCTCCTGCAGAGGACTGCTCTCCACATTCTGTGGCTTTGGGGACACCAAAAATGTGGTCTTAGCGGCACTTGCACATCATGGTCAAGAGGCTAACCCAGGAGGGTGAGGACAAATGCTAGCAGATGTGAAGTGTTGCATACAGGTGGGGAGGGCTTCCGTTCAGAGAATGTGGTGTGAGGTGACGCACGAGCCTACATCAGGTTTGTGTTGCTTTTTGTTGCTTGGCTGTACATCTACCCAATGCATTTGCCAGATGTTCCTTTAACAGTGACAGGTAACTGATTTCAAGCAGATTAAGCCCCAGGAAGAGTTATTGGTGTAGTTTACAGAATTCAAGGAAGAGCTACACAAACCAGGGCAACTCCTGGGACCTTTGAGGGCTTAGGACTGCCAAGGTCTCCCTTTCATCTCTGTTTCTTTCTGAGGCTTGTCCTCATTCTACCAGCTTCTTGTGGGTTGGGGCAGAAGAATGGTCAACCTGGTCACCTTATAGCCGGCACCAAGGAGGACAGAGATTGTTCTCTTCCAAGATGCGTCTGAAAAATCCTTGGGGAAAGCCCCTGGCACAGCTGGGGTTAGGCACCCACCCTTAGTACAAAGCCCTGGGGGAAGCTGTGATTTGCTGAGCCCACCCTGGGCCCAAGGGGACAGGTCTGTTTCCAGATGAAGGTAAGAAGCCAGGAAGCCACCCCAGTTTGGAGAATATTATCTGTTTTTCAGAGAAAATTGAAGGCTCAACATCACCTCCCTGATACCACTTTGGTTGCTCCTGTAGCATTTTGACTCCACAGCTTAATTCACAAACGTAGAGGCCTTCTCCTTGACTCTGAGCCCTTCCTACCTCAGAGAGGTGTGCCCTGGGTAACTTTATCCGAGCCTTTAAAATCGGCCCCCCTCCCATTTGCCTGGACAAATGTGATCAGAGTGAGCCTAGGCCTTTGCAGCCCCTCATGGGAGATGTCTTTGGCCTTCCTATTCCTTTTATTTTATTTCCTGGATTCCTTCCAGCTGACAGATATTTAATAGAAGATTTTTGTGGGTCAGAAATATGTGTTAGGTGTTATGAGAGATGAAAAGAAGAAAAGAGGGTTTATACCCTGGAGATGCTCAGAGTCTAGTTAGAGAGATAGTTGGCAAACAAAAATATCATTACTATAAGTGTGACAAGAGAAGGAAATGAAAGAAGGAAGCACAAGCATCTCAACATATGGCAGGTATTGGGAGGGAGCGTCATTTATAAAATGAGGTAATGGAGTTTATTAGTATTATATTGCTGCTATAACACACTACTACAAACTTAGTGACTTAAGATAACACAAATTGATTCTCTTACAGTCTGGAGGTCAGAAGTCTAAAATCTAGGTATTGGCAGAGCTGCATTCCTTCTGGCAGTTCTAGGGGAGAATCCGTTTCCTTCTCTTTCCCAGCTTCTATGGGTTTCCTGCATTCCTCAGCTCAGAGACCCCTTCCAGCAGCAGTTACAACCCTCTGACCTCTGCTTCCATCAGCACATCCGATCTCTGACTCTCCCACCCGCTCCTTTTACTCATAAGAACCCTTGTGATTACACTGGGCCTACCCAGATAATTTAAGATAATCTTTATCTCAAATTCCTTAACTTTGGGGCTTCCCTGGTGGCGCAGTGGTTGCGCGTCCACCTGCCGATGCAGGGG